>NC_057814.1:583634272-583726659 GCF_018294505.1 Triticum aestivum | reverse complement strand
CCATTCAGTAAATGGGCCGCGCCTCTACGCCTCTCCCTCTTCATGGGGAAGGCGCGAGCCGCCCCTGTATCGCGATGTGACGCAAGCCTGCGGAAACCGCCCCACGCATGCCTCCCACGTCACGTACGCACCCTTCCCACGTCGCGCATTCAACGCGGGTCGTGGGGAAGCGCAGCGGACGAAGAGTTACTGCGGTGAAAATCCGCCCCGCCTGCCCGCGCACCATTTTGGGCCAGACCCAACAACGTGTCGCACTTATGTATGGCCCAGGCCCGGGGGCTCCTGTCCGTGTGCAAAGGTAGGGGCTCTCCTTTTTAACCCCTTTACTTGTGCACGGGCAGTCGGAGCCACGCGCCGCGGCCACACGAAGCAAGGCAAGGGAGGGAAGCCGGAGAGAAGCCGAAGTACAAGACAGCCAAGTTAACGCCAAGGCCAAGAACAAAAAGAAGCAGAAGAACGAAGCTGGCTCCCCCGGCAAGACCCTTGCCGGGGCAGCCTCAGCAGCCCCGACAAGACCATTGCCGGGGCGGCTCGCCCACACCAGCGGAGTGAGCCACCCTCGAGCCCATGGGTTCCAACTCAACCAACCACGTTGGAACTAGGGCTCGGGAGGCACCTCCATGGTGGCATACAGATCTTTGTCATGAACAAGGAATATTTAAGATCAAATGAGGATTAAAAGACAATGATCCTCGGCAAGATCCTTGCCGGGGACGATAGCACGCCACGGCGAGGCCCTTGCCGGGCCACCCGGCAAGGCCCTCGCCAAGGGCGTCAGCGGGGCCACTGCCAGGCCCGCGCCAACCAAGACTCCACCGCCATTCGCATGCACCTGCCAGCCCAAACCAGCTGGGCGGGCACCTACATGGCAACATGCAGCTTCCAGGCCAACTCAGCACACGCCTGCGTGGCGGCATGCAGATCTTCGTGAAGACCCTACCACTGCGGCACCTCAGCTGCCTGCCTGCCTACATGGCGCCGCATGCGTCGCTGGCCAGGGCATGTCTCGAAGCGAGGAGGAGCGGCGACGGATGGGACAGGCCTCGTTCCCGTCCCCGACAAAGCAAGGGGACACCTAAGCTACGCATTAAATGTGTCTTGTCCTATAATACGAGCGATAAGCTCATAGCACTGTAGGCCTTTCCACCTCCTGTGTGCCACTGTGGGAGCCCTTTTTGACTATAAAAGGAGGCCCATGGCATACTGGAGAGGGATTCGGCTCTTGTGAACCATGCAGCCACCGCAGCTAGTTCGAGAGCTCAAGAACTCTCTGAAATACAGCCACCAAAGCAGGACTAGGGTATTACGCATCCTTGCGGCCCGAACCTGGGTAAACGATCCTTGTGCTGACTGTTGATCCTGCTCTTCTCACAACTTTGCGCCCCGGCAACCATAGTAGGGATTCTTGTGATCCCATAGGTGTCGTTTCCCACCGACACGTAACAACCTGGAGAGCGTAATTTCACCGTAATTTAATTGCTTCTATTTCAAATTGTACCGGATTTGAATTTGAATTTGAATGTATGCTACAGCTTTATTCATATCCATCAGGTTCAAACAACCAATGCATTATTCGATTCATAGGTACATATTTTCAAAAATTACATAAGAACCAAATAAAGAATGAACCACAGTTGTATACTTGTACTATTAAAGACGGTAAAGAAAGAGGCGAAATATATTCTTGTTGCCGAACAAGGTGAAGCGGAATGCCCATATTGTGCCCTCCTCCATGCAGAAGGCACGCATGACTCCAGTCCAAGCCCTTGTGATGGCCAACCGCCCATCCTTCACGGTCTTCATGAAAACATCTAGATAATCATCGTGTTCTGGTATAAATACTTTAACCTTTGCATGCCCACTAATCATGTAGTTTGAGAAATAATCTTGAGTAAACTGCTTTGGCAACCACTGCAAAGGAAAAAGATTCAGACATTATCATCTAACACAACTCATTATGGGCAGTAAAAAGAAGGCTGCAGAGTTTGTACTTACCATCCTGCAGTTCGCTGCTATCTTGGATAAAGTGTAAACAAATAGTTTAATTGCCATCTTTGGACCAATTTTACTAACAATCTTTATCAGCTTCCTCACTTGATGCTGGTTCATCGATATCTCATTGCCCCATACGCAGACAGGGTCGAAGCGCGGATTTTTACCAATGACATATGTACCTAAAAGCACCAAGTTAATATTAGAAGCTAAACAGCAATTGCACAATGATGTAGTACAACACTCTTTTATAATACTCCCTCCGTTCCTAAATATGTGTCTTTCTAGCGATTTCAACAAGTGACTACATACAGAGCAAAATGAGTGAATCTACACTCTAAAATATGGCTACATACATATGTATGTGGTAGTCCATTTGAAATCTCTAAAAAAACAAATATTTAGGAACGGAGGGAGTATCTTATAACATCCAATATACTCACATATTAGATGAATTAACATCTTATATTATGGGCCGGAAGGAGTTTAGTGCATTCTTACAAATTATCGGCTGATTAACTGCTGATGTATCCATGGGTTACAGTTAGTTTGAGCTAGTTCAGGCTCAAATAGCCCTAAAGTATATCTAAAGATGAGGGCTAGTTTGAGCTAGTTGCATCTATAACCCACACAAAAAAACTATCCAACCCAAGAGGTGCTAATTGGAGCTAGTTCTCCTAGTGCATTTATTGTCAATCTAACCCTGCCATCCAAACAACTCTTTGGATGTGTTAGTTCAGGGTTAGTCATGAGCTATAAACTAACTCTAACCTCTAGCTAAGTTGAGTATCCAAACAGGGCTGTGTTGTTGTTGTTGTTGTTGTTGTTGTTGTTGCTGCTGCTCTTCTACGTACATCTAAACATCATTAGAACATTAATGTAACACACTCTTCCTTGTTGCTATGTAGCCTAGGATTGCATATTTAGACATTGAGTACAGTGCATGTTTCTATGTAGCGTCAGATATATTACATATGGCCCTAGTTAACCTAACAATAAATGGGTTGCAGATATATTCAGTTAAAAGTCTGATTCACCAATTAGTCCCTTATCAGCCCCCGGCCTATATGGTACCAGCTACCAATATCCTGAATAGTGAGCAGATATAAGCCATGGGATGAAACTAACCTCGAAGGAAAACAGCAGTCGTTTCCAAAATTGTCCTGTGTAGGTACATCGAGAAGCATGTTAAGCACAACAGGCTAAACATCAACCAAAATTATCCATGGCAGACAAAATAATCTACAAAAGATAGCTTCAGTGTGCAGGTTTAAGCATGCTAGTAAAGCAAAACAAGTGGAAAGGTGTGTTAACTGCAACATGCCTAACATTTAACAACAAGCAAACATAGTCATTCAAACTGGTATTGTGCCGGTCTAAGTACACTAGTTATTATTAAATAAAAATGGAAAGGCGTGTTAACTACAAGATGCAGCAATCAAATGTAGTCATTCATAGTGGTATTGTTGAAACTGGTACTGATGAAATTGAACTGCACAGTTCATACTTGCACATATAGAACATCACATTGTGAATAACTGGAATAAACAAGGCATACTATGAACAACCAAAGATAGCATTTGAAACTGGACATATGCTAACTTCAAACAACCGAACAATCAAAAAACTTTAAAAGAGGCATATGCTAACATCAAGCAAATATATGCATTCCTATAGGTATGTTTACAACTGGATTGATGAAATGTACTGCACAGTAAATAATTGCACATATAGAGAATCACATTGTGAACAACTGAAATAAACAAGGCATACTGCAAACAACCAGATATAGCAATTAAAACTGGACATATTCTCACTACACTACAAAAGAGACTCGACAAAACAAATCATGGGTTTCCCCCTATGAAGAGGCACGAAAAAACAAATCATGGGTTTCCTCACTTGTCACAGATGGGCTCGTTCCCGTGGGAAGAGCACGGACCCTGGATGCGCTCCATGTTGTCGCAGATGGTCTCCTTCCCCTTGGAAGAGAACGGCTATAGGGTGCCCTCCCTGATGTCGCAGACAGGCGCTTTCCCCTTGGAAGAGCAGTTGGGCTCTTTACCCTTGGAAGAGCCGGAGAGGGTGCCCTCCTGGTGGTCGTCGTCGATGAGGTCTGACTTGTAAGCTGTGGATCCCAAGCCAGCGTCGCAGAACGTGTCCTTCAGAAATGACAAAAAGGGCTCGATGGCAATGTAGGATGGCAAATTGTTGACAGCGAGCCAGAGGAGATGAGCGGCGGGGCCATGGATGAGATCGACGGCAGTTGAACCCGAGGGGTTGGGGGTGGACCACTTAACCTGTGACATAGCCCACCTCAGGCCGTGCTACCTCTTGAGCACTGCGTTGGTTTTCCCTTGAAGAGGAAAGGGTGGTGCAGCAAAGTAGCGTAAGTATTTCCCCTCAGTTTTTGAGAACCAAGGTATCAATCCAGTAGGAGGCTACGCGCGAGTCCCTCGCACCTACACAAACAAATAAATCCTCGCAACCAATGCGATAAGGGGTTGTCAATCCCTACACGGTCATTACGAGAGTGAGATCTTATAGATATGATAAGATAATATTTTTGGTATTTTTATGATAAAGATGCAAAGTAAATTAAAAGCAACGGAAATAACTAAGTGTTGGAAGATTAATATGATGGGAAATAGACCCGGGGGGCATAGGTTTCACTAGTCGCTTCTCTCAAGAGCATAAGTATTTTACGGTGGGTGAACAAATTACTATTGAGCAATTGACAGAATTGAGCATAGTTATGAGAATATCTAGGTATGATCATGTATATAGGCATCACATCCGAGACAAGTAGACCGACTCCTACCTGCATCTACTACTATTACACCACACATCGACCGCTATCCAGCATGCATCTAGAGTATTAAGTTCATAAGAACAGAGTAACGCTTTAAGCAAGATGACATGATGTAGAGGGATAAATTCATGCAATATGATAAAAACCCCATCTTGTTATCCTCGATGGCAACAATACAATACGTGCCTTGTTGCCCCTACTGTCACTGGGAAAGGACACCGCAAGATTGAACCCAAAGCTAAGCACTTCTCCCATTGCAAGAAAGATCAATCTAGTAGGCCAAACCAAACTAATAATTCGAAGAGACTTGCAAAGATAACCAATCATGCATAAAAGAATTCAGAAGATACAAACATTGTTCATAGATAAACTTGATCATAAACCCACAGTTCATCGGTCTCAACAAACACACCGCAAAAGAAGAATCGAATAGATCTCCACGAGAGAGCGGGAGAACATTGTATTGAGATCCAAAAAGAGAGAGGAAGCCATCTAGCTAATAACTATGGACCCGAAGGTCTGAGGTAAACTACCCACACTTCATCGGAGAGGCTATGGTGTTGATGTAGAAGCCCTCCGTGATCGATGCCCCCTCCGGCGGAGCTCCGGAATAGGCCCCAAGATGGGATCTCGTGGGTACAGAAGGTTGCGGCAGTGGAATTAGGTTTTTGGCTCCGTATCTGATTGTTTGGGGGTACGTAGGTATATATAGGAGGAAGGAGTACGTCAGTGGAGCAACGTGTGGCCCACAAGGGTGGAGGGCGCGCCTGGAGGGGTAGGCGCGCCCCCTACCTCGTGGCTTCCTGTAAGCTTCCTTGACGTAGGGTCCAAGTCTCCTGGATCATGTTCGTTCCGAAAATCACGTTCCCGAAGGTTTCATTCCGTTTGGACTCCGTTTGATATTCTTTTTTCTGCGAAACTCTTAAATAGACAAAAAAACAGCAATTCTGGGCTGGGCCTCCGGTTAATAGGTTAGTCCCAAAAATAATATAAAAGGGAATAATAAAGCCCAATAATGTCCAAAACAGAAGACAATATAGCATGGAGCAATCAAAAATTATAGATACGTTGGAGACGTATCAGGCCGTCGCTATCGATGACCTCGATGTCGTAGCCGGCCGCTGAGACATGCCCGCATACTCTAGCCCGCTGCTTGAGTGCCTGCCGCCAGTAATGGTCGTCAGCTTCCTCGGCGACGTCGGGCGAAGAGACCGTGATACACCTCTTTTGGGCCAGTCGCTCCACGAGCTCCACGGGAAGCGTAGCCGGGCTTAGGCTGCGATGCTCTGGAGTGGCGGATGGGGATGGGGATGAGGATCTGTGGGAAAGGGGGCATTTGGCAGGCGTCATCTAAGAAACTCAAGGCAGCCTGGGTATGGAGATCAGTGGGTAAGCTGCACGGGCAAACCGGTAGATGTTGACAATGGAGGCCTTGCGGCAGCATGGACATTTCTAGGGTTTCGAGTGAGGGAGGGGGTGTGTGTGTGTGTGCGCGCGCCCGAGGAGGTTTTGTTGTGTGTGTGTGTGTATGTGTGTGTGGAGGGTGGGAGCGGGGGTGTTTGAGGAAATGACGGGGGTACTGAAAATTTTACTATGCTGGAGTAAAACGCGGGAGTGAAATGCCGGGGCTATTGAAAATTTTCATGATAGTGCATCGCACACGGTCTGGAGATAACAACCGTGTGTTATGAAACAGAAAAACCCTCGCGGCGGGTAGATATTTTCTAGGGATGCAGGCGGGTTTGGATCAAGAAACATCACACACGGTCCGGAGATAACGGCCGTGTGTTATGAAACAGAAAAACCCTCGAGGCGGGCAGATAATTTTGAGACGGGAAGCCTCATGGAGCCCAATGTACTATGCGGATGTGTTCGTGACAGGGGCATCGGCATGGCACACAGTTAGTTTGAGTGAACCGTGTCTGTGGCGTCATCCGACTTGTCTAATGTTCATAAATTTGGCGAAAAATTACGCGGGAGAGGGTCAGAACACGAACACACTTGCATGTGGACCAAATTTATGTATGAAAAGGGTGGTTTGATTTTCAAATACCAAATACAACTTCGATGTGGCACCTATCTCTCAAAGCACACGGTATTGCTTGCCCCCCCATGTCGGTGTCAAAACCGGCGGATCTCGGGTAGGGGGTCCCGAACTGTGCGTCTAGGGTCGATGGTTACAGGAGACAGGGGACACGATGTTTTACCCAGGTTCGGGCCCTCTCTATGGAGGTAATACCCTACTTCTTGCTTGATTGATCTTGATGAATATGAGTATTACAATAGTTGATCTACCACAAGATCATAGTGGCTAAACCCTAGAAGCCTATCCTGTATGACTATGGTAATGAGTATATCCTTTCCGGACTACCCCTCCGGTTTATATAGACACTGGGGGGATCTAGGGTTACATAGAGTCGGTTACATAAGAAGGAATCTTCATAATTGGTCGCCAAGCTTGCCTTCCACGCCAAGGAGAGTCCAATCCGGACACGGGTACAGTCTTCGGCCTTCATGTCTTCACGGCCCACCAGTCCGGCCCATAGATAACAGGTCAGACGTCCGAGGACCCCTTAGTCCAGGACTCCCTCAGTAGCCCCTGAACCTGGCTTCAATGACGAGGAGTTCGGCGCGCAGATCTTCTTCGGCATTGCAAGGCGGGTTCCCTTCTATCCGAACTCCAAGATAGTCTTCGGACGCGATGATAGTATCCGGACCTGTCACACACACCATACACAACCACACAGAGAATATAATTTTGCACGAGTCCAATCCGCTGGCAAATTTTGGGAGCATGACATCACGTCCGACCGGTCATAAGTCCGGACCGTTGTGTGTCCAACGCTTCACGTCCCGAGATGCGGTTCCCATTGGCACGTCTTGTCAAAGCAGAGATCGTGCCCCCTTATCACCGGATTCTCATCAATGCGGGCATGGGTAATCCAACCGCGCCATTTATTCAGCCCTTGGGAATAGGCGAGTTCTAAGGCGAGTGGGGAGGCATTCAATATTCCCTGCCTTTATAAGGGGATAAGGATTCCCTTTTCCTCTCCCACGCCTTCTATCTATCTCTGCCCTTCCAATCTCGAGCTCCAGCGCCCAAGTTCTCATCTGCTTTCCACTCGAGCTAGTACTCAACCATGTTCGGATCCGGAGGTCAGGGCAAGTGGATGGTCTCCTCCATCAAGGAGGAGGATATTACTGAGCTTCGGGCGGCCGGATACTTGGCGAAGGAAATCGCCCACCGTCTGCCGGTCGAGGGACAAGTTGTCCCCACGCCGGAGCTCAACAAGAGGGTGGTATCCATCCCTCATTTATTCCGCGGACTAATGTATCATTACGGGATAGATTTCCACGATCTATCCCCGAACTCCTTCCTCAACATCTCGGCGTTTATCGTCGTGTGTGAGGCCTTCCTCCTCATCCAACCCCACTTTGGGCTATGGCTCAAAGTCTTCAACGTGAAGCCGAAGGTGGTGGATGGCCAGCACGCGGAGTGCGGGGGAGCCATGGTGAGTAAGTTGTCCAACGTCTCCTGGCCGAAAGGCACTTTCGTGGAGACAGTAAAGGAGTGGCAGAAATAATGGTTCTACATTACAGAACCCCGCGGTACCACCTGGGCCGCAGCTGCCGAATTCTGCTCCGGTGCTCCCATGCGACTCACCTCCTGGGTCGAGAAGAGTCCGAATTGGTGTTCGCTCGATGAGCTGATAGCGCTGCAGACGCGCGCTCAAAGTATGATAGCCAAGAACGTCAAGCTTGTCGACGTAATCCAGGTGATGCTGGTTCGCCGGATCCTCTCGTGCCAGTGCAGAAGTCGCCCTCTATGGGAGTTTAATCCGAGGAAGCACCAAACCCTAGAGAGGCTCTTCGAAACCACTCATGAAGGTGCCTGCAAGTTGCTCTTTAAGGGCAACGAGAAACCGCCGGCCACAGATTCAGACCGTGGGCACGATTTTAAACACCTCGCCAGCGAGGTACGTTATTTTTTACGTATCCCCTACTTGTTTGTTTCGAGGATGATGGCTGAGTTTTTATCATTGCTTTTTAAGGATTGGATGGAGAGGGCGAAGCGGATCCACTGTCCGGCTCCGCTTCCTGAAGAACCGGTCATCCAGCGTCTGGCGAAGATGCTGGTGTCAGATTCATGGAGGCACCCCTCTTCTTCTTTCCCTCCTTAAGGGGAGGGTTCTTCTCCTCCTCCTCCTCTTCCTTGTCGTCGTCCTCAGGGACGGAGGAATGGGCTTCCTCGTCTTCGGATGTCCAAGAAGGGGAAGGGCGCCCCTGCGGTCAACACCGCGTGGGACGTTGACAGCAGTCCAGAGCGACGCCTCCGCACTAAGCCTCGGGCTGCATCGTAAGTACTATGACTTACGTACACAAGGGTACCCGGCCTCTCCTTTTCGTTGATTTGACGTGGTTAATCGTGCCATTGCAGTCCGGCCCGTGGCAGCATCCAGCGGTCCTCATCTGGAGGTTCGTTGGATCCGGCGGAAATGGCCAGCATGTCGCCGCCGCCCGCTTATTCTCCCGAGGCCAAGGACGACACCGAAGTGTTTTCTCGGAGGACCGCTCCGAGCCGGGGAGGGGCCCAGGACGCTATCCCGGAGGTGCCGCAAGGCGAGACCTCCGCTGCCGGACACGTGGGGGAGCAGATCCCCATGGAGACTGGCGAGGAGGGACGTATTCAGTTCGGCCCTCAACCGAATACGATTCCGGGGACCGATACGGCCCCGGGATCCAGCGCGCGCCTTCCTTCAAAGGAGGGGGGTGCGCCAATTCCACCGGTGGCCCCTGTCCAACCAGGGGCACCGGACAACCTAATGGAAGCGCTACGAGGCGCCTCCATTGTGGAGAAGCACCGTGTCCTTATGGGTACGGTGATCGAGATGGTTCAGTCCGTCAAGAGCGGACTAAACGAGGCCTGCAACAATGTGTTGACAGGTTTTGAGGTAAGGCACATAGAAAGAGAACACCCCGTGCTGACAGTAGCCCCTGAGACACTGTCCGGTGTTCGGAAAGAAAGGCCGGACAGAGGATCAACCCTTTCATAGGGGACTAATTTCGTATTTATGATTAAGCAGGCGTCGCTGTTGGCCGCGACCTCGCATGCTGCCGAAGTCTCTGAACTGAAGTAGAGGTTGGAGCGGACCAAGAACGAGCTCGGCGAGGTGAAGGTTCAGCTCAACGAGAAGCAAAGTGAGTAATGACTTGTTGTGTATTCGGAAAAAGTAAGCGGTGAGTATTGACCGGAGTGTCATAATATGTGTAGGGGCGGCGACCGAGGTCGAGGCCCTGAAAAATGCCCTGACCAAAGCCGAGGGGAAGGCTGTCCAGCAGCAAGCCGCCCGTAAGAAGCTCAAGGCCCGGCTCGACGAGATCTAGCAGGAGCTCCAGGACGCGGTGAAGAAATGTGAGGCTTTGGAGCGCGAAGGGTCGGTTCGAGAGACCGAACTTACCAAGGCTCGCCAGAGCGCGGAGGCCGCACAGAATGAGGCCCAGGGCGCTCTCCAGGAGATCCAGGAGGCCAAGAAGATCGCAGCGGGTAAGGCTTTTAACATTGAAAGCAAGTATGCGGAGAAGAAGTACCTTTTACTAACCCGGGTCCGGAGTTGCCCAGGGGCTTTTGCGGATCTGCCACGCAGCGTGTCCGATGCTGCGGAGTTCTTCCGAGCCGGAGAAGGGAATTCCACGGAGAAGCTGTTCTGGTCGCAGTATGCCGAGCCAGAACATCCGGTGCCCTTTGCCGATCAACTGAAACAGTTGGTCGAGCTGCACAGGGTGGCCGAACTGGCCATGAAGGATTTAATAATCCGGCTGTGGCCAGCCGAAGCTATACCTAGCAGTTATTTTGGCCTCGTGAAGTCGGTGATGGAGGCTTGTCCACGGCTAGACATCGTCAAGCGATCAGTCTGCATCGAAGGTGCCCGCATGGCCTTCGCTCGTTGCAAGATGTGGTAGGCGAAGATGGACGCCGTCGAGGTGGCCAAGGGGCCGCCGGAGGGCAAGGAGCACCGCACACCCGAGCGATATTTTGCGGATGTCTTGGAGGGATCTCGACTTGCAGCATCTCAGTGCGGGCAGGACATTATTTTCGAATGAAGACATTCGTTTTTTGTCTTTGCCTTGTATGATGAAAACAAATCCGGTTTGTAATATAATGTTTGTTATGTTTTGGTTGTTTCCTCCTGTGCGGCCGTGTTGTATGGAATCTGAGGGTTGACCAGTCGTCGGCTTCTGCCCTCACGTAGGTAGTACGGAGGTGTTCGGGATGGAATCTAAACAATCTTGATCCAATTATATGGTCCTTGAAGGAGTTGTTTAGCGCAACGAACCAGGCAATCAGACTATGCGGCTTAAACGCCCTCACTTAGCCATAGGAGTTTTATAATAAAACATAGGCGCGGCCCCTGGTATACGAACGAGAGTGTTGTTAGCGTCTGATCGGGAAGTACCGATCCTTCACAAAATGCGGAAAAAATCTCCAACGATTTGTGACCTCCGAACAGCTGACCGGCTCTCGCTGCATCATGACAGTCAGTTTTCGGCTTTCTCTACTGAGGTGCTCATCCGGTTTAGACCAGGGCACAATCGCAGTAGTTCTCCCTTTACTACCCTATCCGATGTAGCGGAACGTAGGGTAGCAAGCACAGGAGCCGGGCAACCCAACTATTGACCAAAGACATGATTCGGAGCCAATGCATATAATGCTAAATTCGGGGTGCCGAACTTATCTATAACAAGTGTTCAGACTTTGTTGCCGTATTATGGGGCGATAGGGAGCCCCTGGCGAATATGAAACATACCAAAGTGCACGGGTGCGATAATATAAGTGATTAATGGCAAAGGGAGACAGAAAAAAGAGCAGAGGTAGTATCTGGGGCCCCTTGACTTGGGCCGTAAACTGTTTCCATTATAGTTGGGTTAATGCGTCAAAGCACATTTATACAAATAATGCGATAAGCAACCGGCTATGCCAGAACCAAAGGAGAGCTGCATGTGGGTACTGAAAAACAGTTAGAGTAGTCATTGGATTGTCCTCTAGGGCTTCCCCTATATGCCTGTGCTCTGTGCCAATCTGGTGTACTTGTCCTTTGACAGGACCGGTAATTAGGCCATCGAAGGAGGCCTGTCTAAAAGATACCTGAAAGAAAAAAGAAGAAAAAAGGAAATAGTACAGATACCAGTGAGTCCGGGATCGGTGTGGCCGAACTACAAGCTAGTTGTGCCTTCGTCGTTGCCCATGGGATTTTGATTGCATAATTATGTACGCGTGGTGCGGATGCGGCTACCTCATCGAGACTGGGATGGAAGCCGAATTGCTAATCGATCTCTTGACGAGCCGAACCGTCCTGTTGCAGTGTGGTCCGGACTCTCTTAGTGATGTCCAGGGGCTCGGCAGCCGGATTACGGTTCTCCTTGAGAAGGCCGCTCTGTACCTCTGCTGCTAGGGCGGCTGTGTGCTCCTCTGTTCGGAGGGAGCGTTCAGTGTTGCCATTGACTGTTGTGACGCCGCGTGGACCGGGCATCTTGAGCTTGAGATATGCATAGTGTGGCACTGCGTTGAATCTAGCAAACGCGGTTCGTCCGAGCAGTGTGTGGTAGCCGCTGCGGAAGGAGACCATATCGAAGATTAACTCTTCGCTTCGGAAGTTGTCCGAAGAGCCGAAGACCACCTCCAGCGTGATTGAGCCCGTACAACGGCCTCTACGCCAGGTATGACTTCTTTAAAGGTAGTCTTTGTGGGTTTGATTCGTGAGGGATTAATGCCCATCTTCCTCACTGTATCCTGATAGAGCAGGTTGAGGCTGCTACCACCGTCCCTTAGGACTCGTGTTAGGTGAAATCCGTCGATGATTAGGTCGAGGACCAGTGCAGCCGAATCGCCATGGCGGATACTAGTTGGATGATCTCGGCGATCGAAGGTGATCGGGAATGATGACCACGGATTGAATTTTGGGGCGACTGGCTCTACCGCGTAGACGTCCCTGTGGCATCCCGGCTCAGTGAAACCAGAACGCCCCCTATTCCAGCCCAAAGATCGAGGAGAAGTCTTCTGGAATACGGCACTGCTTAGCATAGAACAAATCAGCTCTTTATTGCAATCTATTGAGGTACAAGGGGATTACATCAGCACGGCGACACTACGCCTACCACGGTTGCTCTATGCAAGCAGCAGAACAACACGATGCAGCGGAATGACAACTGGTAGCGTAAAAGCGACGACGGTGGTGAACTCCACTCCGCAGGGACTCTGGCTGGAACGCTTATCCTAGCTCGCAAACAAGGAATCCACGGCAAACAAGCAATCATATCCGGCATGACCTGCAAGCTGGCATGACACGCAGATCAGTACATTGAATGTACTTGCAAGCTCACAGCAACCAAAGCAATCAAGACAAACAATAGCATGGCAATTACAGGTTAACAAGGATTAACATGATATTACCAGATCAATCATAGCATGAACAAGATGATACCGCTAGAACAATACGAGCATGGCATAAACATATGAACATGATGACACTAGCATGCAACATGATGAAACTATCATGCACCAACTTACTCTGTTCGGGTTACCTCGTAACCATCACCCGTGTCACTTACCATCACGGATATCACACAATCATCTCAGGATCCAATCAAGCTTGGTATTAACAATACCGTAGTAATCATTTATGACCACAAGGAGCTTGACCTTTACCCTTGACTCTCGCATAACATCCCAAATATCCAACAAGTTGGTATTCCTGATACCACAGTGATCCTCTCTTGATCACATAAATATCAACCAACTTCTTTCATCATCGAACCAGGGTTGTTATTAATCAAATTATTATTACTGTTGACCCATAGTGTGACCGACACGAACTGGGCCCATATCCGCAGGCGCGGCTATCGATAGATTTAACACACACACACTCTGCAGAGGTTAGCACACTGTACCCACACCACGGAACCCATGGCCTCGCACTCCCATTCGGGTGGACCAACGGCGTTCCGACAAAACCGTCCTACTGCCATGCCACCCCCCCCCCCGGCCACTCCGACCAACTCCCCTTTGGGCTAAGTCCTGGGTGGCCCCGTGCCTACCAAAGGCACCAACGGCCACCGTCGTGGCAAAACGGTCCCAAACGGGGACAAGGATCCATACTCAACAACGGCCACACAAGGCTTATGCCGTCCTACATCGCCAAGGTAGCGCCCGCGCATAACCTTCCCTCGCGGGAGGCACCGGTGAGAGGCATGACAATAGACCCGGTTAGGGCCTTCCCATAGGGCAAGCGTGGTTGCACTAGTCAGATCGATATGGTGGCACCATGACTCAGCCAACAGTTGTTCAAGTTCAATTTAATCCGGTTAAACTTGAATGCAATATGCTGAGCCATGATAAAAATAACATGACGCAACTATAATGCATGAACATGATATCAACATAAGCATGGTGATACAACATAACCATTAACCATATCAACAATAAATCATATCCAACTGAGCATGGCATAATGAAGAGCATGAATATCACAAGTATAACACTACTCATAGCATAACATGACTACTAGCATCAACCATAAATACCATGCAATAACATAACGATAAACTACCATGCAAGTATTTAATCAACTGGATGCAAAGAAACATGCATAACAACGGTACTCGGGACAGACGATAGTCATGCACCGAAGACCATCACCAACGTGTACTATTACCAAACATGGCCACTATAATACTAGCATGAAGAACAAAATAACAGAGTGCAAGAAAACATAGCATCACGGTAAACACCGATCCAAAAACATAACCGAAATAACGACAGCAGTAGCAAAACAATCAAACAGTTATTAAAGATTCAAGTTGAAAACCAATGCTTCTGCATGGCTATCATGCAAATGGTGGTTGTGGCTTTCCTGGGGATGAAGAAAGCTCTAGGAGAAGTGCGGAAAGATCGCGGAAGGAATCGCCGGAAAGGATACTCTCTCGGAGGGGACTGATTAGGGGCAAGGGCAAAATTGTCATTTTCAGAATGTTGAAACATGGTGAAAATGGTGGGAACAGAACGGGCTCGACGAGACGAAGACGCGGGCGGTGGATTCACCTCGATCGGAGTTACGGTTGCGGACATATGAGGTGTAGAAGATCAGGGACTTTTGTGTAAAAATAATATTCACAGCCGGGTCCCTGAGTGGATAAGACAGAGGCGCAAAATTAGAAATACGCTTTCTGATCAAGAAAACGCATTCCGGGCTGAAACAGAGAGGAAATACGCTTTCTCTAAAAGAAAATGTACTCAGGGGAAAGTATGCTTTCTATAAGCGAAAACGTACTAGAGTGTTTTACGCCTCCACTTACACACGTGGCAGAGGCAGGGTCAACGGCTGAGGGGCTGATGTGTGGGGTCCGCGGGGCCTACGGCCAGCTGGCAGGGAGACGCGGTCGTCTTCTTCTCTATCGCGCATGCCCGCGAGGCAGAGGGAGGCCGCCGGCGTCGGGCGGCGATTGTCGGCGCCACAGAGGGCCTCCGGCGACGCTCCGCCTACCGACGAGCTCAGCGCGGAGAGCTGCGTCGGCCTGAGCCAGTGGCGCACGCCGAAGAGGATGGGGTCGGGCATGGTTTGCACGGTGGCGGACGGCGGCTACAGGAGGAGTCGGGGATGAGGTCACCGATGATCTGGCGGAGAGAAAAGGGGCTAGGAGGCTCGCCGGACTACGGGGGATCTCCGGGTGGTGGCAGAACGAAGGGGAAGGCTCGGTTGACTCGGATTTAAGCCAAGCTTCGCGGCGGCCATGGCAGCCATTGAGGTCGGGAAGAGCTTCTGGAGCTCGAAGAAGAGGTTGGGGAGGGCTCTGGGAGGATGAGGAGGGCGAGTGGTGAGCTCGGGAGGGGTTTGGGGCTGCTAATAACCGTGAAAAGTCGGTTGGGCCCGGGTGCCGCCGCGGACGCGTGTCCATCGCTGCCGACGCGTGTGCTCGCGGGCAAGCTAAGACAGCGACGAGGGGGAAGTGGACGAGGGTCACGGAGACGAGAGGGACTCGGGGACAAGGGAGGCAAGCCGCTGCGGCGCGAATAGAGTCGGTCGGCTACAGTTCGCCCATGGGTGCACGGCGACGAGCGGCAGCGAGGAGGCTTCGGGAGGGGGAGAAAGGTCCAGGGGGACGGCGACGACACGTGCTAGCTGTTGGACACGACGAGGCGCGCGAGCACGACGAACCGAGGAGGGGCCCGAGCAAAACGTCGCTCAGCTCGCGTCCATGGCGTGCCAGGGCGGTGGTCACCGCGTGAGCTGGCAAGGAGAAGAGGCCAAGGGCTGCCCTGAGATGTCTAGTGATTAGTCCTTGCATTCTAGAGGCCGAGGGAGGTGACGGATCACACAGAAGTGTAGAGAGCAGAGGGGAGCAAGCTCGACAAGGTTGCTGTATCAAATTTGGATGAGCACTGGTGATCAACAGCAACTTGATTGGGTCAAATGGGGTTGTCTGGGGTGTTTTACTATGGAAGGACTACGGTCCTGGAAACTATGGAGGGATTTGGACCAATATTTGATATAGTTGCTTCACAACTGCCTAAATTGGTCCAGAATAGAAATCATGATGATGCACTCAAATGGTGAAGCCACTTGAGCTGAACTTGGGCAAGGCAGAGTTATTTGGTGATATGAAGACGCTGAAAAAGGTTTCACACCATTTGAATAAACCAAAATGGTACTTCCTTGACAATCATCCCCACTGACCAGAAACTTGCAGAAATTCTAGAGGGAAAATGGCTAAATGGATTGAGCCACAACTTGGTGGAGGGAGTTTATATGAATAGGAGAAGGCCTAGAGAAATTTACAGCCATAATGAAGCAAGATAAAATATACTTGCTTGACAAACTGAAATTTTGGACAGAATCAAAGATTTGAAGCTGTGCTCACATGGAGGCATTAAATGAGCTCAACTTTGGTGGAGAGCTATGATTTGATGATATGAAGGACCATGCAAAAGTGCAACTCATTTGGATATGCCTAGATTGTACCTCCTTCACAAAGTTTCTTTCTGGACAGAAACTTTGGAAAATCATAATTAAATGACTACTAGGCAAATGAGGTTGCATTTTGTCATGTGGCAATGATATGGACAGGAAAAGGTGTCCAAGGTGTTTGAGGTCAATTGGGTAAAGGAAAATAGCACTTGCTTCACAATGTGCCATTTAGGGCAGAATAGGATATGAATTATTTGAGCATGATGATAAGCATGGCAAATGACATGTTTTGCCATATTTGAGGAATATATGACCCAAACAATTTATGAGAATTATTTGGGAATTTTAGGAGTGATGGAAATATAGGTTGCTTCACAACCTAGGGCAAAAAGGATGATTCCTTTAATAGAAAAGGAATATTCCCAATAAAAAGAATATTGGGATTGGGCTAGGATGGAAATCATATGATATAGGGAAGGATTTGAGGATGACAAGCCACTCTGGAAATAAAGAAGAGGTCATCTTCTTCAGTTTCCAGACCACAAAGCCACGGAAAAAGAAAACTCAAGCAAAAACCTCAGAAAATCAAATGAAAAGGAAAGGGCCAAAAATCAGGCTGTGACAGTCCCTGAGTGCTCGCTTGCGCTCCCTTTTGGGGATGTGTGTAGCGTATATCATGTTCACCTCTTGACTTGAGGGGGGAATTTCTTCTGCCCCCAGTGTTCGGCTGCCGGGGCTCTTCGTCCTCGTCCTCACTTTGTGATCCCTTTTCTTTGTTCTCGGCATTTAACTTGCTAGCCTGTTTGAAAACCCAACAATCTCGGTTGGTATGATTGACTTGTTTGTCTGGGGTTCCATGTATCTGGCATGGACGATCGAGTATGCGGTCCAAGCTGGATGGTCCCTCACTGTCCCTTTTGTAGGGCTGCTTCCGTTGGCCGGACTTGGAGCCGCTGAATCCGGCGTTAACTGTGTTGTCATCGGTGTTGTCGCCCTTGCTTTGGCGTTTGTGTTTATTGCGCCGGAGCTTGCCGGTGCTGTTCTTGGCCTCGGAGGGGCCTGCCTCGCTGGCTGTGTTTTTGCTATGAGCCAGCCAGCTGTCCTCAACCGCGCAAAAGCAGGTCATGAGTGCTGTGAGGGCTGCCATGGATTTCGGCTTTTCTTGGCCGAGGTGGCGGGCGAGCCATTCGTCCCGGATGCTGTGTTTGAAGGCCGCTAGGGCTTCAGCATCCGGATAGTCAACGATCTGGTTCTTTTTGGTTAGGAACCTAGTCCAGAATTCTCTGGTTGATTCTCCAGGTTGTTGGACTATATGGCTTAAGTCACCGGCATCTGGTGGCCGGACATAAGTACCTTGCAAGTTGTCAAGAAAAGCTTCTTCCATGTCCTCCCAGCTGCCGATGGAATTTTCAGGCAGGCTATTTAGCCAGTGTCTAGCTGGCCCTTTTAACTTTAGTGGGAGGTACTTGATGGCGTGGAGGTCGTCTCCTCGGGCCATATGGATGTGGAGAATAAAATCTTCGATCCATACTGCGGGATTGGTCGTTCCGTCATATGATTCAATGTTGACAGGCTGGAACCCCTCGGGGAATTTGTGGAGAGGGTGTGCGGCGCCTCTATATTGGGCCGCGTCGCGGCGCACCTCCGATGAAGTCCGTCTGCGGTTATCGGCCCGGGCGTGACTAGGTTTGTCACGTCCGAATAGGTAGCCGTCATCCCGAGTCGGGAAGCATCCTCGCGATCTGTAGAATGATCTGGTGTGTCCTGCTCTACTGTCCAGGTCCTGCCGAAGGTCGTATGTATGGTCCCGAGCTGTTCTGTCTCTGTTTTTACGAGGCGGTGGGGCGGGCTGTTGTTCGGCCTGAGTTGCCGTTTTATCCCGACCGCGGGGTGGTCGGTCCGCCGCACTATCCCGACCACGTGGTGGTCGTTGCGCATTGCGTGAGGGAGGTATGGGCTCTGGTGCCTCCTCATCGAACTGAGGTAGGAGTCTGCGCTACGGGTAACTCTTGGCTGGGCGCTTGAGGCCGTATTCTTTGGCTGCCAGGACATCAGTCCATCTGCCAATGTGTAGGTCTTCATCGGCTTGAAGCTGTTGCTGATTCTTCTTTAGGCTTCTTGCAGTAGCTATTAGCTGGCGCTTGAAGCGCTCCTGCTCGAGGGGTGCCTCAGGCACGATGAAATCCTCGCTGCCGAGGCTCTCCTCATCCTCAAAGGGTGGACGATAACTATCGTCGTCCGGGTCATTGGGCATGGCCTGTTTATCAGGGTTAACTTGCTCGTTGTCTTGTTCCTCCTGTTCGGATGCTGCTCCAACCGGGTCTTCATTGTTTGCGGCGTCGTCCGGAGTACTATTTTCTCCGGTGCCAGTGTTACCGCCTTTTGAGCGACGCGACTTAGGACAGCGTTTAGGGCGCCGGCGCTTGGACTGTGTCTCACAAGTTTTATTCGCAACTGGGTCTTCTTTGCCATCGTCGCTAGCTTTTTTAGGTGTGTCAACCATGTACACATCGTACGAAGAGGTGGTCATCCAACGTCCAGTGAATGGCGGGTCTTGGCCTTGCTCCTTGTCGGCAACGTCGTCCATACCGTTGATGTCTTCGGAGCCATAATCAAGCACGTCGGTTAAGTCATCGACAGTGGCTATGAAGTGGGTGGCGGGTGGGAAGCAAAATTCCCCATCATCAGTCTCTAGTTCGAACCGGACATAGTTCGGCTGTGAGTTCCCCGCCAAGGATAGGTTTTTAATGAATTTAGGACACTGCCCAAGGGCGAGTGTTGGAAGATCTCTGCGGTGCTGAACTCAAAGATAGATGACCGATCCAGCTCGGTGACTGCGGGTGTATGCTGTTCGGAATTTATAGCCGGAAACGAGTCCGGAATTCTGTTGACGCAGATATTCCCAGGTGTTGGGTCTGTGTGCGGCTCCAATGCCGCGGACTCCGTGGCTTCGGATGGTGCAATCTGCTCCGGATCTAAGGCCGTAGCAGTTACAGGAACAATCTCCTGAATCTGGTCCGATGACAGATTTAAGTCATGTTCATCGGAGCGAGGGGGAGCGATTGCCGCGGTCTCATATCGATTGAAGATCAAGTGTCCACGGATATCCGCAACGTAGTTAAAGCTTCCAAATCAGAACTAGTGGCCAGGGGCGTAGCTATCGATATGCTCCAGATGGCCAAGCGAGGTCGCCCGCAGTACGAAGCCGCCGAATATGAAAATCTGTCCGAGGAGGAAGGTTTCCCCTTGGACAGCGTCACCATAGACGATCGAAGGGGCCATTGAACCTTTTGTCGACGGCACAGTGGAATTCTTAATGAAAGCACCAATGTCGGTGTCAAAACCGGCGGATGTCGTGTAGGGGGTCCCGAACTGTGCGTCTACGGTCGATCGTTACAGGAGACAGGGGACACGATGTTTTACCCAGGTTTGGGCCCTCTCTATGGAGGTAATACCCTACTTCCTGCTTGATTGATCTTGATGAATATGAGTATTATAAGAGTTGACCTACCATGAGATCGTAATGGCTAAACCCTAGAAGCCTAGCCTCACTACTGGAATTAGCTAATTTGCCATCTGCCAGCTCTTTGCCATCTGCTAGCAGATGGCAAAGAAGGTCTTTGCCATCAGCTAGATAAAAGCAGACGGCAAACAACAGGCAGACGGCAAAACAAGCCTCTGCCATCAGTCACTTCTTTGCCGTCAGCTGGCGGACGGCAAAGAATCTTTGCCGTCAGCTGGCGGACGGCAAAGAGAGAGGTGGTCCCCCACTAATGAGCCGTTTACGGAAAAAAAACGCCCCCTCTTTGCCGTCTGCTAGCAGACGGCAAAGAGACAAAACGGCGGACGGCAAAGAACAGCCGTACTACCGCTTACGGGTACAAAGAAAACGTTGCCCCCACCTCCTCTCTCTGTCTCCCCTCTCTCCGCCCGGCCCCCACCTACTCTCTCTCCCCCTCTCTCTCCCGCTCGTCTCTCCCTCTCCCTCGCGCGAGCACCTACGGCGGCCGATTTTGGCAAGCTCCGACGGGATTCGACGGCGCCCAGCACACCCACGTGACCCCCTCGCCCCGATCCTCCATCCCCTCTGACCAGATCTGACTCGCGCGTCCTCCTGCGACCACGCGTGACCCTCCCCTGCGGCTAGGGTTTCGGCCACCACATCGCCGGCGTGGCTCCGGTGTTGCACCGGTGACTCAGGTGAGTCTCTTCACTCCTCCTCGTCACATCCATCCCTCTCTTTCTCACCGCGTCACGTCGCGTCTCCTCTCCCTCACAGATCCATCACGCCGGGAAGCCATGGACGGGAAGGACGCCATGGACGGGAAGGACGCCGTGGAGGACGTAGCTCCACCACTGCCCCAATGCCATCCAGGTCTGCCCCTTCTCCTCTCCCCCCTCTTGGATTTCTTCTTTTCCTGCCTTGCACCCGTCCACTCAAGATCTAAACCAAACAAAAAAAATTATCAATCTTGTTTTTGCTGCATATGCAATAATGGTTGAGGAGGACTCAGTTGTTCACTTCTATAATTGTGCCATAAATCGGTTTACTCTGCTTGAGGGCTGCCGTGGTTAGCTCGATTTGATAGGGTCCTTACTACATATGCTGCAGGGATTTAACTTGACTTGTTAATAATGAGTGTCAATCAATCAAACACAAGGAAACTATAAATGCTTACTATTTCGTATAGTGATCGTTGTGTTGTGTATAGGTAAAACTTGTGCTGTCCTTGTCTACTTCGGAGGCATCATCATGTGTTGTCAATTTAGTTTCTGCCATGGTTTTGGTTTGGTCCTGCTTATGCCAAATCGATCATTCATTGCTTCTGAACATTCTACCTTTAATCTTTGCTTCTGTAAAACCGGCCTTTCTTCTATTGAATGGAGTGTTTGCTTGCTGTGCGGGAAAAGTAGCTCATTCATCGCTGATTTGGCATGTGCAACCAAAGTGGACGGACCACATTTAGGTCCGGTCGCCGTGAGGATCCTCCGGCGGTGCTGGATGTGCCGTGGCGCGGTGGTGCCCCTGGGTGGCGCCTCCGTGCTGCGGTGCCCCTGGTTGGCGCCTTCGTGCCCGTGCTCTCACTGGTGCCGCTGTTGTGGTGCTCTCTGGCAAGCTCCGGCTTGTTGTGGTGGTGTTGGTTGTGATGCTGGTCACACCATAGTGATGGTGTGGCTGCATCCTACTTCGGCTACAACTCCTTTTGGTGAGCTTCTCCTTGCTCCCCTCCTGATCTCTCTAATGCATAGCTCTAGCTCTTGATCTTGTTGGATGTGAGGCTCTATTAGCTGTGGTTAGCTGCTGTAGATGAGCATCAACTTGTATTGGAGCTCTCTGTGATGGATTCTTGATGTGTCAGGGTTTTGGTCAGTGACCATCTATGTGTATTTGTGAAGTATATATACTCCTGTACTGCTCTGTTCTGTTTAGTTGATCCTGGAGTTGTTACTTTGGTCAGTTACTTTACTCATGAACGGATACTCACTTGTTCTTAGTTATTTTACTTCTAATACTGATATGAACAGATACCACTTGGTTTGGCTATTCCTATTTGTCTCTTTCTAATAGCCTATGAACAGATGCTATACTTGGTTTTGGCTGTTACTTTCCTAGTTTTCTACTGATAAGACAGATACTACATCTGATTTGGGCAGTGATGCTGGTCTGAGCCCCCCTCTCTTAGGCTTAATTTACATGTGACTATCCCTGTGCTGTGATGAACTAGCCCTGGCACTTCCAGGCTGTCTGAGCACATAATCCCTCAAGTATACCTTGAAGTCTTCTGTAGTTCTCCTTAATAGTTATCTCTTCTAAGATTATCTTGATCTCAAGTACTGGCTCCTACAGCATTGCATTTCACCAAGTGAAATGCTACATTTCTACTCCTAACCCATTCTCTCTTTCTTAGTGTTTTTGTTATGCAGGTTGGAAGAAAAGAAAAAGATCCAGAGAAGATCTTAGTAATAAGATAGTTTTTAGGAAAATAGATATTTAGTTTTAGGTCATTTCTTCTAATTTCAGATATGGAGTGCTTGTCTTTAGTTTTTGTTTTAACTTTGTGAAACTTGCTAACTATGGATGAAACTGTGTAATATTGATGAAACTATGTATATGTATGGATGAAACTTGCTACTATTGGTAACATGTGTTGGATATGCTATATTGGTACTATGTATGGATGAAACTTGCTACTATGTATATATATGTGTGTTTGATTTTCTATGAAAATGAATGGGTATAAGAAGAAACCGAATTAATGCCTATTTGGTTTCTTTGCCATATGCCAGCAGATGCCAAAGAGCCTGCAGTCTTTGCCGTCTGCTGGCATACGGCAAAGACTGCAGGCTCTTTGTCGTCCGCTGCAGACGGCAAAGGCCCTTTGCCGTCAGCCGCCCGGAAGCAGACGGCAAAGTAGCTCTTTGCCGGAGCCTTTTGCCGTCCGCGGCTGACGGCAAAGGCCTTTGCCGTCCGCCGTTCATGCCTTTGCCATCCGCCGTGGCAGACGGCAAAATAGCTGATTCCTGTAGTGCCTGTATGACTATGGTAATGAGTATATCCTTTCCGGACTACCCCCTCTGGTTTATATAGACACCGGGGAAATCTAGGGTTACATAGAGTCGGTTACATAAGAAGGAATCTTCATAATTGGTCGCCAAGCTTGCCTTCCACGCCAAGGAGAGTCCAATCCGGACACGAGTATAGTCTTCGGCCTTCATGTCTACACGGCCCACCAGTTCGGCCCATGGATAACAGGCCGGACGTCCGAGGACCCCATAGTCCAGGACTCCCTCACCCCCCTCGTGTCGGCACGAAGGGAATCCTAAGCTATGAATGCATGCCCCCTCTGTTGGAAATATGCCCTAGAGGCAATAATAAAATGGTTATTATTATATTTCCTTGTTCATGATAATTGTCTATTGTTCATGCTATAATTGTATTAACTGGAAACCGTAATACATGTATGAATACATAGACCACAATATGTCCCTAGTGAGCCTCTAGTTGACTAGCTCGTTGATCAATAGATGGTTGTGGTTCCTGACCATGGACATTAGATGTCGTTGATAACGGGATCACATCAGTAGGAGAATGATGTGATGGACAAGACCCAATCCTAAGCATAGCACAAGATCGTGTAGTTCGTTCGCTAGAGCTTTTCTAATGTTAAGTATCATTTCCTTAGAACATGAGATTGTGCAACTCCAGGATGCCGTAGGAATGCTTTGGGTGTATCAAACGTCACAACGTAACTGGGTGACTATAAAGGTGCATTACAAGTATCTTCGAAAGTGTCTATTGGGTTGGCACGAAAAGAGTCTGGGATTTGTCACTCCGTGTGACGGAGAGTTATCTCTGGGCCCACTCGGTAACGCATCATCATAATGTCCTCAATGTGACTAAGGAGTTAGTCACGTCATCATGTGTTACGGAACGAGTAAAGAGACTTGTCGGTAACGAGATTGAACAAGGTATAGGGATACCGACGATCGAATCTCGGGTAGGTAACATACCGATAGACAAAGGGAATTATATACGGGATTGATTGAATCCCCGACATCGTGGTTCATCCGATGAGATCATCGTGGAACATCTGGGAGCCAATATGGGTATCCAGATCCCGCTATTGGTTATTGGCCGGAGAGGTGTCTCGGTCATGTCTGCATGGTTCCCGAACCCGTAGGGTCTACACACTTAAGGTTCGATGACGCTAGAGTTGTTATGGGAAATTGTATGTGGTTACTGAAGGTTGTTCGGAGTCCCGGATGAGATCCCGAACGTGACGAGGAACTCCGGAATGGTCCGGAGGTGAATATTGATATATGATACATCTCCAACGTATCTATAATTTTTGATTGTTCCATGTTATTATATTATCTGTTTTGGATGTTTATGGGCTTTATTAAACACTTTTATATTATTTTTGGGACTAACCTATTAATCCAGAGCCCAGTGTCAGTTCCTGTTTTTCCTTTGTTTCAGTGTTTCGAAGAAAAGGAATATCAAACGGAGTCGAAACGGAATGAAACCTTCTGGAGAAGTTATTTTTGGAAAGAAATCAACCCGATAGACTTGGAGTGCACGTCAGGAAAGAAACGAGGGAGGCACGAGGCAGGGGGCGCGCCCTCCACCCTCGTGGGCCCCTCGTGCCTCCCCTCACGTATTTCTTCCTCCTATATATACCATTATACCGTAAAAACTTCGGGGAACAGAATAGATCGGGAGTTCCGCCGCCGCAAGCCTCTGTAGCCACCAAAAACCAGTCGACACCCTGTTCCGGCTCCCTGCCGGACGGGGGAATCCCTCACCGGTGGCCATCTTGATCATCCCGGCGCTCTCCATGACGAGGAGGGAGTAGTTCACCCTCGGGGCTGAGGGTATGTACCAGTAGCTATGTGTTTGATCTCTCTCTCTCGTGTTCTTGATTTTGCACGATCTTGATGTATCGCGAGCTTTGCTATTATAGTTGGATCTTATGTTGCTTCTCCCCCTCTACTCTCTTGTAATGGATTGAGTTTTCCCCTTCAAGTACACTTATCGGATTGAGTGTTTAATGATTTGAGAACACTTGATGTATGTCTTGTCGTGCGTATCTGTAGTGACAATGGGATATCACGTGATTCACTTGATGTATGTTTTGGTGATCAACTTGCGGGTTCCGCCCATGAACCTATGCATAGGGGTTGGCACACGTTTTCGTCCTGATTCTCCGGTAGAAACTTTGGGGCACTCTTTGAGGTTCTATGTGTTGGTTGAATAGATGAATCTGAGATTGTGTGATGCATATCGTATAATTATACCCACGGATACTTGAGGTGACATTGGAGTATCTAGGTGACATTAGGGTTTTGGTTGATTTGTGTCTTAAGGTGTTATTCTAGTACGAACTCTAGGGCTGTTTGTGACACTTATAGGAATAGCCCAACAGATTGATTGGATAGAATAACTTTGAGGTGGTTTCGTACCCTACCATAATCTCTTTGTTTGTTCTCCGCTATTAGTGTCTTTGGAGTGACTCTTTGTTGCATGTTGAGGGATAGTTATATGATCCAGTTAGGTTATTATTGTTGAGAGAACTTGCACTAGTGAAAGTATGAACCCTAGGCCTTGTTCCAACGCATTGCAATACCGTTTTCGCTCACTTTTATGGCTTGCTACCTTGCTGTTTTTATATATTCAGATTACAAAAACCTATATCTACCATCCATATTGCACTTGTATCACCATCTCTTCGCCGAACTAGTGCACCTATACAATTTACCATTGTATTGGGTGTGTTGGGGACACAAGAGACTCTTTGTTATTTGGTTGCAGGGTTGTTTGAGAGAGACCATCTTCATCCTACGCCTCGCACGGATTGATAAACCTTAGGTCATCCACTTGAGGGAAATTTGCTACTGTCCTACAAAGCTCTGCACTTGGAGGCCCAACAACGTCTACAAGAAGAAGGTTGTGTAGTAGACATCAAGATCTTTTCTGGCGCCGTTGCCGGGGAGGTGAGTGCCTGAAGTTATATCTTTAGATCTTGCAATCGAATCTTTTAGTTTCTTGTTTTATCACTAGTTTAGTCTATAAAAGAAAACTACAAAAAAAAGGAATTGAGTTTACCACATACGCTTCATCTTTCTAATATCTTTCGTGAGTATGATGGAAAGGAAAATTGTGCCAAAGTGTTAGAAGAATAATGCATTAAAATGTTTGGCACTAAATGTTTGAATGATCAGCATGATTGCAATGTTGTTAGTATGAACTCCTTGAATATCCATAGTACTAATGATGATTGCACTAGTTATGATGAAAATCTCTCCTATAAACATGTCAATTTTTGTGGAGTGCATTGGGTTTGCAAGTATACACCAAATAGGGAAGATAGATATTGCAAGAGGCATAAGTATTTAGAAACTAAATTGTTGCAAGAAAGTCTTGATGTTTGTGCTGAAAATTCAATATTTTTCGCGCCCCTTGTGAACTTTGCAATGAACATGGTCATTTAAATCTCCAATGCAAATTGTTTCATGACCGAATCGTATCTGAAAATTGTGATAATTTGATTACCCTTGAGCATCATAAAGAGCTTAGTCTTCTTTTGGGGTATGAGGAAATGAAACGTATAAATGAGGGTATTCCAAAGTTTAATCTTGATAGATTTCTTGATTTTGATCTAGAGAAGATTTATATGTATTGTGCGGTGAATTGCATTGAAAATCCTTATATTGCCAATTACATAAAGAAAAGAAAACAAATAGAAGATGAAGAGAATGCTAATGAAAGGGAAGAGACTTCCCAATATCCTCCTATTATTTCTTATGATGAATCAGGTAACGAGGAGGAGCCTTCTATTCAACCAATCTCATTAATAAGGAGCTCCAAAAAGAGGATTGAACCCACACATGAGGTGAAGAAGAAGAAAAGAAAAAGGAAGAGAGGTAAAAAGGTATCTCTCCCAAATAATGTTGCTCCTATTATTGTTGTGCCTCATGAAAATGAATCAAAAATAATTGTGGAAGATGATGCACTTGATGATGATATCGTTATGCCTATTGCTTGTTGTGATGATTATGATTGGGAAGATAATGATACTCCTTATGATCTTGAAAATCTTTTTGGCACTTGCTTGGAAGAATATGATAATTGCTATACTATTGGTGCTATCCATATTATTAATGATGAGAGTGATTATGCTTATGATATGAAAAGGCCCAAGCTTGGGGAAGCTATGTTTGATAAGGATGACATATTTGGGAATATATTTGCTGAAATTAATGTTTGTCCCAAGCTTGGGGATGCTATGTTTAATAATGATGATATTTTTAGTCTCCCAAGTTTTGATATGAGAAGTTTTTATGATGATAGCATGCCTTCTACCTATGATGATTATATTGATGAAAGTGGATTTGGAGAGGTCATGACTTTATTTAGTGATGTATCCACTATTTCGGAAGAGGTTTCAATCGATTATGATGAGAACAAAGTTGCTACTTATGATGATTATTGTGATGAAACTTATGCTATAAAAAGTAGTGATGATTATATTTATAAAACTTGTCATGATTATGATTACCCTTTTTCTGAACATTACTCTTTTAATGTGGAAACAATTTATAGTATTCAAGTGTCTTATGATACTCCCACTATTCCGAATGAGAAGAATTTTGCTTATGTGGAGAGTAATAAAATTTCTATGCTAGTAGATCATGAAAAGAATGCTTTAGGTACTGGTTATATTGTTGAATTCATTCATGATGCTACTGAAAATTATTATGAGGGAGGAATATATGCTTGTAGGAATTGCAATAATATCAAGTTTCCTCTCTATGTGCTTAAAGTTTTAACGTTATGCTTGTTTTACCTTCCTATGCAAGTTGATTCTTGTTCCCATAAGTTGTTTGCTCACAAAATCCCTATGCATAGGAAGTGGGTTAGACTTAAATGTGCTAGTCATATTCTCCATGATGCTCTCTTTATGTTTCAATTTTTATCTTCTATGTGAGCATCATTGAAATCATCATGCCTAGCTAGGGGCGTTAAACGTTAGCGCTTGTTGGGAGGCAACCCAATTTTATTTATTTCCATGTTTTTTGCTTCTGTTTAGGAATAAATAATCCATATAGCTTCTGTTTAGATGTGGTTTTATGTTTTAATAGGTGTTTGTGCCAAGTAGAACCTTTGGGAAGACTTGGGTGAAGTCTTTATGATCATGCTGTGAAAAACAGAAACTTTAGTGCTCACGAGATTAGCTAAAACTTTTTACTGGAGAGTGCTATTTAGTCGATTATTTTTTAAGATGATTACTAGACAAATTACTCAGGTCCACCAATTTATTTTAGAATTTTTGGAGTTCCAGAAGTTTGCGTTAGTTAGAGATTACTACAGACTGTTCTGTTTTTGACAGATTTTGTTTTTCGTGTGTTGTTTGCTTATTTTGATGAATCTATGGCTAGTAAAATAGTTTATAAACCATAGAGAAGTCGGAATACAGTAGGTTTAACACCAATATAAGTAAAGAATGAGTTCATTACAGTACCTTGAAGTGGTGTTTTGTTTTCTTTCGCTAACGGAGTTTACGAGTTTTCTGTTGAGTTTTGTGTTGTGAAGTTTTCAAGTTTTGGGTAAAGATTCGACGGACTATGGAATAAGGAGGGGAAAGAGGCTAAGCTTGGGGATGCCCAAGGCACCCCAAGGTAATATTCAAGGACAACCAAAAGCCTAAGCTTGGGGATGCCCCGGATGGCATCCCCTCTTTCGTCTTCGTTCATCGGTAACTTTACTTGGAGCTATATTTTTATTCACCACATGATATGTGTTTTGCTTGGAGCGTCATTTTATTTTCTTTAGCTTTGTTTGCTGTTTGAATAAAGTATCAAGATCTGAAATTCTTAAAATGGGAGAGTCTTCACATAGTTGCATAATTATTCGACTACTCATTGATCTTCACTTATATCTTTGGGAGTAGTTTGTTGTTTGCTCTAGTGCTTCACTTATATCCTTTTAGAGCACGGCGGTGGTTTTATTTTGAAGAAATAGATAAACTCTCAGGCTTCACTTATATTATTTTGAGAGTCTTTAGAACAGCATGGTAATTTGCTTTGGTTATGAATTTAGTCCTGATATGATGGTCATCCAAGAGGGATATAATAAAAACTTTCATATAAAGTGCATTGAATACTATGAGAAGTTTCATTCTTTATGATTGTTTTGAGATATGAAGATGGTGATATTAGAGTCATGCTAGTTGTGTAGTTGTGAATTTGAGAGATACTTGTGTTAAAGTTTGTGATTCCCGTAGCATGCATGTATGGTGAACCGTTATGTGATGAAGTCGGAGCATGATTTATTTATTGATTGTCTTCCTTATGAGTGGCGGTCGGGGACGAGCGATGGTCTTTTCCTACCAATCTATCCCCCTAGGATCATGTGAGTAGTACTTTGTTTTGATAACTAATATATTTTTGCAATAAGTATGTGAGTTCTTTATGACTAATGTTGAGTCCATGGATTATACGCACTCTCATCCTTCCACCATTGCTAGCCTCTCTAATACCGCGCACCTTTCGCCGGTATCATACACCCACCATATACCTTCCTCAAAACAGCCACCATACCTAACTATTATGGCATTTCCACAGCCATTCCGAGATATATTGCCATACAACTTTCCACTGTTCTTTTTATTATGACACGCTCCATCATTGTCATATTGCTTTGCATGATCATGTAGTTGACATTGTATTTGTGGCAAAGCCACCGTTCATAATTCTTTCATACATGTCACTCAAGAGTCATTGCACATCCCGGTACACCGCCGGAGGCATTCATATAGAGTCATATTTTGTTCTAAGTATCGAGTTGTAACTCTTGAGTTGTAAGTAAATAAAAGTGTGATGATCATCATTATTAGAGCATTGTCCCAGTGAGGAAAGGATGATGGAGACTATGATTCCCCCACAAGTCGGGATGAGACTCCGGACGAAAAAAAAAGAAAAAAAAGAGGCCATAAAAAAAAGAGAAAAGGCCCAAACAAAAAAAATGAGAGAAAAAGAGAGAAGGGACAATGCTACTATCCTTTTACCACACTTGTGCTTCAAAGTAGCACCATGATCTTCATGATAGAGAGTTTCCTATGTTGTCACTTTCATATACTAGTGGGAATTTTACATTATAGAACTTGGCTTGTATATTCCAATGATGGGCTTCCTCAAAATGCCCTAGGTCTTCGTGAGCAAGCGAGTTGGATGCACACCCACTTAGTTTCTTTTGTTGAGCTTTCATACACTTATAGCTCTAGTGCATCCGTTGCGTGGCAATCCCTACTCACTCACTTTGATATCTATTGATGGGCATCTCCATAGCCCATTGATCCGCCTAGTTGATGTGAGACTATCTTCTCCCTTTTTGTCTTCTCCACAACCACCATTCTATTCCACCTATAGTGCTATGTCCATGGCTCATGCTCATGTATTGCGTGAAGATTGAAAAAGTTTGAGAACATCAAAAGTATGAAACAATTGCTTGGCTTGTCATCGGGGTTGTGCATGATTTAAATATTTTGTGTGATGAAGATAGAGCATAGCCAGACTATATGATTTTGTAGGGATAGCTTGCTTTGGCCATGTTATTTTGATAAGACATGATTGCTTTGTTAGTATGCTTGAAGTATTATTGTTTTCATGTCAATATTAAACTTTTATCTTGATTATATTGATAAATATGTTAGGTAGCATTCCACATCAAAAACTGAATGTAGTTAGGTAGCATTCCACATCAAAAATTCTATTTTTATCATTTACCTACTCGAGGACGAGCAGGAATTAAGCTTGGGCATGCTGATACGTCTCCAACGTATCTATAATTTTTGATTGTTCCATGCTATTATATTATCTGTTTTGGATGTTTATGGGCTTTATTAAACACTTTTATATTATTTTTGGGACTAACCTATTAACCCAGAGCCCAGTGCCAGTTCCTGTTTTTTCCTTGTTTCAGTGTTTCGAAGAAAAGGAATATCAAACGGAGTCGAAACGGAATGAAACCTTCTGGAGAAGTTATTTTTGGAAAGAAAGCAACCCGATAGACTTGGAGTGCACGTCAGGAAAGAAACGAGGGAGGCACGAGGTAGGGGGGCGCGCCCTCCACCCTCGTGGGCCCCTCGTGGCTACCCTGACGTATTTCTTCCTCCCATATATACCAATATACCCTAAAAACTTCGGGGAACAGAATAGATCGGGAGTTCCGCCGCCGCAAGCCTCTGTAGCCACCAAAAACCAATCGGGACCCTGTTCCGGCACCCTGCCGGAGGGGAGAATCCCTCACCGGTGGCCATCTTCATTATCCCGGCGCTCTCCATGACGAGGAGGGAGTAGTTCACCCTCGGGGCTGAGGGTATGTACTAGTAGCTATGTGTTTTATCTCTCTCTCTCGTGTTCTTGATTTGGCATGATCTTGATGTATCACGAGCTTTGCTATTATAGTTGGATCTTATGTTGCTTCTCCCCCTCTACTCTCTTGTAATGGATTGAGTTTTCCCCTTGAAGTAATCTTATCGGATTGAGTCTTTAATGATTTAAGAACACTTGATGTATGTCTTGCCGTGCGTATCTGTAGTGACAATGGGATATCACGTGATTCACTTGATGTATGTTTTGGTGATCAACTTGCGGGTTCCGCCCATGAACCTATGCATAGGGGTTGGCAAACGTTTTCGTCTTGATTCTCCGGTAGAAACTTTGGGGCACTCTTTGAGGTTCTATGTGTTGGTTGAATAGATGAATCTGAGATTGTGTGATGCATATCATATAATTATATCCATGGATACTTGTGGTGACATTGGAGTATCTAGGTGACATTAGGGTTTTGGTTGATTTGTGTCTTAAGGTGTTATTCTAGTACGAACTCTAGGGCTGTTTGTGACACTTATAGGAATAGCCCAACGGATTGATTGGAAAGAATAACTTTGAGGTGGCTTCGTACCCTACCATAATCTCTTTGTTTGTTCTCCGCTATTAGTGACTTTGGAGTGACTCTTTGGTGCATGTTGAGGGATAGTTATATGATCCAGTTATGTTATTATTGTTGAGAGAACTTGCACTAGTGAAAGTATGAACCCTAGGCCTTGTTTCAACGCATTGCAATACTGTTTTCGCTCACTTTTATCACTTGCTACCTTCCTGTTTTTATATTTTCAGATTACAAAAACCTATATCTACCATCCATATTGCACTTGTATCTCCATCTCTTCGCCGAACTAGTGCACCTATACAATTTACCATTGTATTGGGTGTGTTGGGGACACAAGAGACTCTTTCTTATTTGGTTGCAGGGTTGTTTGCGAGAGACCGTCTTCATCCTACGCCTCCCACGGATTGATAAACATTAGGTCATCCACTTGAGGGAAATTTGCTACTGTCCTACAAACCTCTGCACTTGGAGGCCCAACAACGTCTACAAGAAGAAGGTTGTGTAGTAGACATCAATATATTGGACGAAGGGTATTGGAGTCCGGAAATGTTCCGGGAGTACCGGGTGACGACCAGCGTGACCGAAAGGAGTTTCGGAGGCCCCGGGAAGCATTGGGGGCCTTATGAGCCAAGGGGAGGGGGCACATCAGCCCACTAAGGGACTGTGCGCCCCTCCCACCCCATCTCACCTAACCTGGAGAGGTGGGGGCGCCTCCCCTAGGGCAGCCGCCCCTCCTGGCTTGGGGGGCAAGTTTCCAAGGGGTGGGGGCGCCCAAACCCATCTAGGGTTTCCCCTGTGGCCGCCGCCCCTCCCCTAGGGAAACCCTAGGCGCCTCCTCCTCCCCCTTCCCCCTATATATAGTAAGGGAGAGAGAGGGCAGCCTCACCCCTTCCCCTAGCGAAGCCCTCTCCTCCTCCAACTCCTCCTCCGTAGTGCTTGGCGAAGCCCTGCCGGAGAACCGCAAGCTCCACCACCACCCTGTCGTGCTGCCAGAGCTCTCCCTCAACTTCTCCTCTCCCCTTGCTGGATCAAGAAGGAGGAGACGTCCCCGGGCTGTATGTTTGTTGAATGCGTAGGCGCCGTCCGTTTAGCGCTAGATTGGATCTTCCACGATTTGAATCGCCGCGAGTACGACTTCATCAACCGCGTTCTTGTAACGCTTCCGCTTACCGATCTTTAAGGGTATGAAGATGCACTCCCTCTCCCTCGTTGCTAGCATCTCCTAGATTGATCTTGGTGACACGTAGGAAAATTTTGAATTATTACTACGTTACCCAACAGTGGCATCTTGAGCTAGGTCTTTGCGTAGATTCTATGCACGAGTAGAACACAAGTAGTTGCGGGCGATGATTTGTTCAATTTGCTTACTGTTACTAGTCTTATCTTGATTCGGCGGCATTGTGGGATGAAGCGCCCCGGACCGACCTTACACGTATACTTACATGAGACAGGTTCCACCGACTAACATGCACTTGTTGCATAAGGTGGCTAGCGGGTGTCTGTCTCTCCCACTTTAGTCGGATCAGATTCGATGAAGAGGGTCCTTATGAAGGGTAAATAGCAATTGGCATATCACCGTTGTGGCTTTTGCGCAGGTAAGAAACGTTCTTGCTAGAAACCCATAGCAGCCACATAAAACATGCAACAACAATTAGAGGACGTCTAACTTGTTTTTGCAGGATATGCTATGTGATGTGATATGGCCATAGGATGTGATCAATTATATATGTGAGTATGAGATTGATCATGTTCTTGTAATAGGAATCACGACTTGCATGTCTATGAGTATGACAACCGGCAGGAGCCAGAGGAGTTGTCTTAATTTATTGTATGACCTGCGAGTCAAATTAAACGCCATCAAATTACTTTACTTTATTGCTAACTGTAGCCATAGTAGTAGAAGTAATAGTTGGCGAGACAACTTCATGAAGACACGATGATAGAGATCATGATGATGGAGATCATGGTGTCATGCCGGTGACAATGGTGATCATGCCCCTGCTCGAAGATGGACATCAAAGGCGCAAGATGATATTGGCCATATCATGTCACTTTATGATTTGCATGTGATGTTTATCATGTTTGCATCTTATTTTCTTAGAACTACGGTAGCATAAATACGATGATCCCTCACTAAAATTTCAAAGAATGTGCCCCCCTAAGTGTGCACCGTTTCAAAGGTTCGTTGTTTCGAAGCGCCACGTGATGATCGGGTGTGATAGATTCTATTGTTCACATACAACGGGTGTAAGACAGATTTACACATGCGAAACACTTAGGTTGACTTGACGAGCCTAGCATGTACAGACATGGCCTCGGAAAACGAGAGACTGAAAGGTCGAACATGAGTCGTATAGTTGATGCGATCAACATGGAGGTGTTCACCGTTGATGACTAGTCCGTCTCACGTGATGATCGGACACGGCCTAGTCGATTCGGATCATGTATCACTTAGATGACTAGAGGGATGTCTATCTGAGTGGGAGTTCATTAAATAATTTGATTAGATACTTAATTATCATGAACATAGTATAAAATGTATTTACAATTTGTGTTGTAGATTAATAACTCGTGCTTTAGCTCCCTGTTATAATACGTTCCTAGAGAAAGACTAAGTTGAAAGATATTGTAAGCAATTGTGCGAACTAGGGCCGTAGTCTGAGGATTGTCCTCACTGCTACACAGAAGGCTTCTGACCTTGATGCATCGCTCGGTGTGCCAAGCCCTCTAGCGTCTTCTGTGGATGTTGTGAACATCTGGCAGACACGTTCTGATGACAACTTGATAGTTTAGTGCGCCATGCTTTACGGCTTAGAATCATGGCCCCAAAGGCGTTTTGAACGCCATGGAACATATGAGATGTTCCAAGAGCTGAAATTGGTATTTTAGGCTCATGCCCGTGTTGAGAGGTTTAGACCTCTGACAAGACCTTTGCCTACAAGATGGAGGATAATAGCTCAGCAAGTGAGCATGTGCTCAGAATGTCTAGGTGCTTCAATCTCTTGAATCAAATGGGAGTTAATCTTCCAGATAAGGAACTGATTGACAGAGTTCTCCAGTCACTATCACCAAGCTACTAGAGCTTCGTGACGAACTATAACATAGAAGGGAAGATGATCCCGGAGCTGTTCCTAGAGCTTAAGGCCATGAAGGTAGAAATCAAGAAGGAGCATCAAGTGTTGATGGTTAACAAGACCACTCGTTTCAAGAAGGGCAAGGGAAAGAAGGGAAACTTCATGAATGGCAAGCCAGTTGCCGCTCCAGTGAAGAAACCCAAGAACCCAAAACCCGAGACGAAGTGCTTCTATTAGGGGAACGGTCACTGGTAGCAGAACTGCCTCAAATACTTGGTAGATAAGAAGGCTAGAAACTTCAACAAAAGTATATTTGATATATGTGTTATTGATGTGTACCTTACTAGTACTCCTAGTAGCACCTAGGTATTAGATACCAGTCAGTTGCTAAGATTGGTAACTCGAAACGAAAGCTAAGGAATAAATGGAGACTAGCTAAGGGTGAGGTGATGATGTGTGTTGGAAGTGTTTCCAAGGTTGATGTGATCACCATCGCACGCTCCTCTACCTTCGGGATTAGTGTGGAACCTAGATAATGTTGTTTGCATTGGTGTCTGCGTTGAGCATGAACATGATTAGATCATGTTTATTGCAATGCGGTTATTCATTTAAGTCTGAGAATAATGGTTATTCTGTTTACATGAATAATACCATCTATGGTCATGCACCCAATGTGAATGGTTTATTGAATCTTGGTCGTAGTGATACACATGTTCATAACATTGATACCAAAAGATGTAGAGTTGACAATGATAGTACCACCTTATTGTTGCACTGCCGCTTAGGTCATATTGGTTTAAAGCGCATGAAGAACCTCCATACCGATGGACTTTTGGAGTCACTTGATTTTGAATCACTTGACACATGCGAACCATGCCTCATTGGAAAGATGACTAAAACCCCGTTTTTTGGAACATTGGAATGGGCAAGTGACTTGTTGGATATCATACATGCTGATGCGTGTGGTCCGATGAGTGTTGACGCGTGTGGTGGATATCGTTATTTTCTTGAATTGAGTAGATATGGGTATATTTACTTGATGAAACATAGGTCTAAAATGTTTGAAAAGTTCAAGCAATTTCAGAGTGAAGTTGAGAATCATCGTAACAAGAAGATCAAATTCCTATGATCTGATCGAAGGGGAGAGTATCTAAGTTATGAGTTTGGCAATCACATAAGACAATGTGGAATTGATTCATAGTTGACGCCTCCTGGAACACCATAGCGTAATGGTGTGTCCAAACATCGTGCGTTCACGGCTCTTGCCGATCTACCACTATCGTTTTGGGGTTATGCATTAGAGACAACTACATTCACTTTAAATAGGGCACCATCTAAAGTCCATGGAGACGACACCGTATGAACCATGGTTTGGAAAGAAACCTAAGTTGTCGTTTCTTAAGGTTTGGGTCTGCGATGCTTATGTCGAAAGGCTTCAGCCAGAAAAGCTCGAACCCAAAGCGGACAATTGCGTCTTCATAGAATACCCAAAGAAGACGATTGGGTATACCTTCTATCTCAGATCTGAGGGCAAAGTGTTTATCGCTATGAACAGGTCCTTTATCGAGAAAGAGTTTCCTTCGAAAGAATTGAGTGGGAGGAAGATAGAACTTGATCAGGTTGTTGAACCTTTACTTCAAGCAAAGAGTAGCGCAGCACAGAAACATGTTTCTGTGGCACCTACGTCAGTAGAAGAGAAAGCCAATGATGATGATCATGAAGCTTCAGATCAAGTTACTATCAAACCTCATAGGTCGACAAGGGTGTATACAACTTCTAAGTGGTAACCCTGTCTTAAAGGTCATGGTGTTGGACAACCGTGAACCTACGAGCTATGGAGAAGCGATGGTGGACCCGGATTCCAACAAATGGCTAGGAGCCATGAAATCCGAGGTACAATCCATGTATGAGAACAAAGTATGGACTTTGGTGGACTTGCCCGATGATCGGCAAGCCATTGAGAATAAATGGATCTTTAAGAAGAAGACAGACGTTGATGTTAATGTCACCATTTATGAAGCTCGACTTGTCTCGAAGAAGTTTTCGACAAGTTCAAGGAGTTAACTGTGATGAGACTTTCTCAAGCATAGCGATGCTAAAGTCTGTTAGAAATATGTTAGCAGTTGCTGCATTTTCATTTATGAAATCTGGCAGATGGATGTCAAAACAAAGTTTCCTTGACGGTTTCCGTGAGGAAAGGTTGTATGTGATACAACCAGAAGATTTTGTCAATCATAAGGATGCTAAAAGGTATGCAAACTCCAGTGATCCTTCTATGGACTGGAGCAAGCATCTCGGAGTTGGAACATATGTTTTGATGAGGTGATCAAAGCTTTTGGCTTTATACAAAGTTTGCAAGAAACTTGTATTTGCAAGAAAGTGAGTGGGAGCACTACAACATTTTTGATAAGTATATGTGGATGACATATTGTTGATCAGAAATGATGTAGAATTTCTGGAAAGCATAAAGGGTTGTTTGAATGGAGTTTTTCAAAGCAACCTGGGTAAAACAGCTTACATATTGGGTATCAAGATCTATAGAGATAGATCAAGATGCATGATAAGACTTTCATAGAGCACATGCCTTGACATGATTTTGAAGGAGTTCAAAATGGATCAATCAAAGAAGGAGTTCTTGCCTGAGTTGTAAGGTGTGAAGTTAAGACTTGAAGCTTGACCATGCTAGAAGAAAGAGAAAGGACGAAGGTCGTCCCCTATGCCTTAGCCATAGCCTCTATACGATATGACATGCTGTGTACCGCACCTAATATGTGCCTTGCCACGTGTCTGGCAAGGGGGTACAAGAGTGATCCAAGAGTGGATCACTGGACAGTGGTCAAAATTGTACTTACAGGAATAAGGAAATGTTTCTCGGTTATGGAGGTGATAAAGAGTTCAGCGTAAAGGGTTACGTCGATGCAAGCTTTAACACCTATCCGGATGACTCTGAGAGCAAACCGAATACATATTGTGGAGCAACCATTTGGGATAGCTCCAAGTGGAGCGTGGAAGCAGCATCTAAGATATGACATATAGATTTGCGAAGTACATACGGATCTGAATGTTGCAGAACTGTTGACTAAAACTTCTCTCACAAGCATAACATGATCAAACCCTAGAACTCATTGAGTCTGAATAACATGCTGATGTGAACAAGATTATTGACTCTTTGGGTGTTAGTCACATGGCGATGTGAACTATGAGTGTTAATCACATGGCAATGTGAACTAGATTATTGACTCTAGTGCAAGTGGGAGACTGTTGGAAATATGCCCTAGAGGCAATAATAAAATGGTTATTATTATATTTCCTTGTTCATGATAATTGTCTATTGTTCATGCTATAATTGTATTAACTGGAAACGTAATACATGTCTGAATACATAGACCACAATATGTCCCTAGTGAGCCTCTAGTTGACTAGCTCATTGATCAATAGATGGTTGTGGTTTCCTGGCCATGGACATTAGATGTCGTTGATAACGGGATCACGTCATTAGGAGAATGATGTGATGGACAAGACCCAATCCTAAGCATAGCACAAGATCGTGTAGTTCGTTCGCTAGAGATTTTCTAATGTCAAGTATCATTTCCTTATACCATGAGATTGTGTAACTCCCGGATACCGTAGGAGTGCTTTGGGTGTATCAAACGTCACAACGTAACTGGGTGACTATAAAGGTGCATTACAGGTATCTCCGAAAGTGTCTGTTGGGTTGGCACGAATCGAGACTGGGATTTGTCACTCTGTGTGACGGAGAGGTATCTCTGGGTCCACTCGGTAACGCATCATCATAATGAGCTCAATGTGACTAATGAGTTAGTCACGGGATGATGTGTTTCGGAACAAGTAAAGAGACTTGTCGGTAACGAGATTGAACAAGGTATAGGGATACCGACGATCGAATCTCGGGCAAGTAACATACTGATAGACAAAGGGAATTGTATACGGGATTGATTGAATCCCCGACATCGTCGTTCATCCGATGAGATCATCGTGGAACATGTGGGAGCCAATATGGGTATCCAGATCCCGCTATTGGTTATTGGCAGGAGAGTTGTCTTGGTCATGTCTGCATGGTTTCCAAACCCGTAGGGTCTATACACTTAAGGTTCGGTGACGCTAGAGTTGTTATGGGAAATTGTATGTCGTTACCGAAGATTCTTCGGAGTCCTGGATGAGATCCTGGACGTGACGAGGAACTCCGGAATGGTCCTCAGGTGAAGATCAATATATTGGAAGAAGGGTATTGGAGTCCGGAATTGTTCCGGGAGTACCGGGTGACGACCAGCGTGACCGAAGGGAGTTTCGGAGGCCCAGGGAAGCATTGGGGGGCCTTATGGGCCAAGGGGAGGGGCCACATCAGCCCACTAAGGGCCTGTGCGCCCCTCCCACCCCATCTCACGTAACCTGGAGCGGTGGGGCGCCTTCCCTAGGGCATCCGCCCCTCCCGGCTTGGGGGGCAAGTTTCCTAGGGGTGGGGGCGCCCAAACCCATCTAGGGTTTCCCCTGTGGCCGCCGCCCCTCCCCTAGGGAAACCCTAGGCACCTCCTCCTCCCCCTTCCCCCTATATATGGTGAGGGAGAGAGAGGGCAGCTGCACCCCTTCCCCTGGCGCAGCCCTCTCCTCCTCCAACTCCTCCTCCTCCTCCGTAGTGCTTGGTGAAGCCCTGCCGGAGAACCGCAAGCTCCACCACCACGCCGTCGTGTTTCCGGAGCTCTCCCTCAACTTCTCCTCTCCCCTTGCTGGATCAAGAAGGAGGAGATGTCCCTAGGCTGTATGTGTGTTGAACGCGGAGGCGCCGTCCGTTCGGCGCTAGATCGGATCTTCCATGATTTGAATCGCCACGAGTACGACTCCATCAACCGCGTTCTTGTAATGCTTCCGCTTAGCGATCTTCAAGGGTATGAAGACGCACTCCCTCTTTGTCATTTGTAGCATCTGCTAGATTGATCTTGGTGACACATAGGAAATTTTTGAATTATTACTACGTTACCCAACACCCTCTCCCCCAACCGAGGTTCACCTAGCAAAGAGCGAAGTAGCTAGCAGCCCCCCTCCCTCGCGTCGGCACGAAGGGAATCCTAAGCTATGAATGCATGCCCACCCCCAACCGAGGTTCACCTAGAAAAGTGTGAAGCAGATGGCAGCCCCCCCCTCCCTCGTGTCGGCACGAAGGGAATCCTCAGCTATGAATGCATGCCCCCCCAACCAAGGTTCACCTAGCAAAGTGCGAAGTAGCTAGCAGCCCCCCCTCATGTCGCCACGAAGGGAAACCTAAGCTATGAATGCATGGCCCCCCAACCGAGGTTCACCTAGCAAAGTGCGAAGTAGCAACCCCCCCCCCCACATACACACACACTTTCGGTCGGCGGGCCAGAGAGGCATATCTCATCAAGATGGATCGTAAAACGGACCAAGAATAATCCACCTTGGTCGTACAACCTCTCTTTTGTTGTTGGTCAAAGTGATGGCCGTCCATGCGACCCCGGAGATGGGCTAGCTCGCCAAAAATCACGCAAGTAGCTAGTCCCCGAAGACAACCACTGCATGCGTGTGGCACAAACATATGTATATGGAGAGGTGTGTTTTTGAGTAACAATGGAACAACTTTGATGTGGCGCCGTGATTTTGAACTAGAAATCCCCACACTGAGTGAGGGTTAGGTTGACGATGCATATGTATGTTACACCACACTTCAAGCCAACGACGGGCATTCATGCATGCATGCATGCGTGCATAGTATATGCACTCAAACTTAAGGTCTAAATCTCACCATGACCTATACGATAACACGAACCAAATGAAGAATCCGCCATGGTAATAACCTATCTTGATGTTGGTCAAGGTGATCATGTATGTCCACGCGGGCCCATGAATATATAGGCTTGTCGCCGATAACCACGCGAGGGAGTGTACCATTCGAAGGCAACCACTACATGCATATGTATGGAGGTGATGCGTGCATGCATGTTTGAATACCATTTCACAACATTGATGTGGCGTGCGTCAAAAATCGTACACTAGCAAGCTCCCCACACATAGCGAGATCGGTTCATGACGTGTCATTATAGTAGCCACTTCGACTCGATGGGAGGGATTCATGTGTACACATGCATGTGTGTGTGCTCAAACTATATCATGCATGTCATCCCAGAGCATGACCTATATATATATACATATATATATATACACATATATATATACATAGACCGTATTACAAGCAAAAATAATAACCCTCTCCTAATTAAGTCAAATTAACCACTCTTGTTGTCAGGCAAAAAGTAGTGATGGACCAAGCGGGCCCACAGATGGAAAGCATCGATATCGCTGATAACCGCTTAAGTGGGTGCGAGAGGACAAACACCACCGCTTTGCATGTGGGCCAAACATATATATGTTGAATACCCAAAATGCACAACTTTGATGTGCCATATATATGTTGAATACCGTAAACCATGCACCCACACAGAGCGAGGTTCATGAAGCGTACTACATATGATGGTCCCCTTCCCCCCTCTTCACCGCATACTATATGCTCCTGCCGTAATATGTACAACCCAAAAGAATGCTCATAGATGGTGAAATTAATTAACCCCTCCCGATGTAGGTCAAAGTGATGCATGCATGCATCGACGACGGCCTCGTGGGACCACAGATGGAAGCGTCACACGTGAGTGTCCTAGCTAGGATAACCACCGCGTGCATGCATGTGGCCCAAAAAGGTGTTGTGTGATGTTTGAATAACCAATTTCACAATTTTGATGTGACACGTGCCTTGGAAACCAAAAAGTCCCGACACTGAGTGGGGTGTACTTATTCACGGACGCATACGTACAGTATATATGCTAGTCCCCTCCCACCTCTTCGACGCATACTATATACCACCATAACACAAACAAGCAAAAATCTACCTTGCTTGTCAAATTAACCTCACTACCGGCTGTTCGTCAAAGTGATGGACGATGACCTCGCGGGCCCACAGAAAGCGTCACACGCGAGTATCGAGTGTCGTGTACGACAACCATCGACTGCATGTGGCCAAAACATGTATGTATGAAAGGATTGTGTAATGTTTTAAATAACGATTTCACGACTCTGATGTGGCACCGGCCTGCCTAACAAAACGGCCAACCCACACGGTGGCTCACAACTCGTTGTGTACTACGAGCCACCCGCCACCCCAGACGCACACACCCACACACACCGCGAATCCACCGCAACTACGATGCATGTTAAATTAATTATCCCGCGGTGAACATATGTTACCAAAGGAGGGACGTTTTTATTTCAAAAAATCACAGAGATCATTAAGACATTTTTTGTATTAATTGATTGATTTTCTAGGGGTATAATGTGCAAAAATCAAATTTGAGCTACATGCACACGTGACAGTGCACCTATATGGATTGCAAAAACACATGTATCTCACTGGGTGCATGTTTACTCTCCGTGCAACAAATTTCCAACATTGAGAATCTTGATTTTTAAATTCTAGTACATCCAAAACTTATTTGAAGTTCATGAAACTTATCGTGTTGTCATATGGACACCAATACAAAGTGGAATTGTACTTTCTTTTGTCAAATTTGAGACCAGTTTTGATATAATCTTTATCAAATTACAAATGGGAGATTATTAATAATTGGGAACCAATATCCCAAACCGATTATTTATTTGAACCGTGAGCGTTAGACCAACAATGGATACGTGCATCCTTCGGTTAAGCAATAAAGAGGCAACATTAATCATCCAAATAGTAAAACAATATACGTGCCGCCGCGCGACCCTGGTGCCGTGCGAGCAGGCGTGAGTTGACGGGACGCATGCGAGCAGTCCGCCGCGCAGGCAGACGGGGAGGCATGCGTGCAGGTGTGTGAATTGACGGAGGCATGCTCGCTGCGCAGTGTCATCGGGAGGCGTGTGAGTAGTTGTGTGAATCTTTGGTAGGCATGCCAGCAGTCTGGTGCGCAGTCTCACTAGGAGGCGAGCCATCTGTTTGACCGCCGCCGCCTCTCTCCCACAACTCCCACTACTCCATATTAATGGTGCGCCTGAGCGGTCGTTCCCCCATCCACGCCACACACACACGGTCCTCTCTCTCCGCTTGCATCCTCGACACCACTCTCAGTCCTCAAAGTCGTCAGTGTATGAGGATGCCGCCGAAGCGCCCCATCGGAGGGAGTGGCGACGCCCGGGCTGCTAAAGCACCGGAGCACGGCGTGGATATGGAGACAGAGGTTGTCGTCACCGCCGGCGAGTTATCGCCGCACCCTGACGTCGTCTACAGCGTCGAGCTTCCACAGCCGGAGGCGGAGTTCCACACCGACTCTGGTGACGACCCCGGCGATGACTCCGACGACGACGGACAGCTGGTTAGTCATCTATACCCATTTATGTGTCAAACAGACCATAGGGTTTCTCTTGTTACTCCTGCCTCCCCCTTTTTGGAATAGAAATCCTATGGTTATGTTCTCCCAATCCAAGAAATCTGAGTAAATTTCGTTAGATCCGTGTAGTGTATTGATTGTTTGAATGGTACAAGTGATAAGTGATTAGTTGTTTCATCTCTGCAAATGATTTCTGCTAGTAATCCGACTAGGGTTAGTGTTCTTGCCAATAATACCTAGCCAGGACTTGACAATTGATTTTGAATGACCTACATATGTTTGTGCCATTATTTTTTTCAAGATTGGTCTGTATATAGACGATATAGACGATTGTGCTTAAAAATCGAATCATAATCTCTAGATATGTATAAATAAATAGCCATAAATTCTTAATCCTACTTCACGGCATGTAATCATTGATTTTATGCCAATTTTTTTATTTGTATAGGTACTGTCTGATGATGTGGACAGCGAGGATCAAGATGGACAGAGGAGGTACAAGAGGCAAATCCTGAGGGAGCTTTATGCGGGAATGCATAACAGGCGTATTAGGACCTGGAACATCGGCTATGGATGCCCATTTTGCAACCACAAGCTTCATGATGCGTATCTAAGTGTTCTGGCGCATGCAAGAGGACGGGCCGTTGGCTCCTTCAAGCAGAAGTATTCTCGCAGGGTGGCGCATGATACGTCTCCAACGTATCTGTAATTTTTGGATTCTTCCATGCTATATTATATTCTGTTTTGGATGTTTAATGGGCTTTATTATACACTTTTATAACATTTTTGGGACTAACCTATTAACTGAAGGCCTAGCCCAAATTGTTGTTTTTTTGCCTATTTCAGTGTTCCGCAGAAAAGGAATATCAAACGAAGTCCAAACGGAATGAAACCTTCGGGAACGTGATTTACGGAACAAACGTGATCCAGAGGACTTCGAGTCCACGTAAAGAAAGCAACAAGGAGAGCACGAGGCAGGGGCGCGCCTACCCCCCAGGCGTGCCCTCCACCCTCGTGGGGCCCATGTTGCTCCACCGACGTACTTCTTCCTCCTATATATACCTACGTACCCCCAAACCATCAAAGGCATCCACGAAAACCTAATTCCACCACCGCAACCTTCTGTACCCGTGAGATCCCATCTTGGGGCCTTTTCCAGCGTCCTGCTGCAGGGGGCATTGATCACGGAGGGCTTCTACATCAACACCGTAGCCTCTCCGATGATGTGTGAGTAGTTTACCTCAGACCTTCGGGTCCATAGTTATTAGCTAGATGGCTTCTTCTCTCTTTTTGGATCTCAATACAAAGTTCTCCACGATTCTCGTGGAGATCTATTCGATGTAATCTTCTTTTGCGGTGTGTTTGTTGAGACCGATGAATTGTGGGTTTATGATCAAGTTTATCTATGAACAATATTTGAATCTCCTCTGAATTATTTTATGTATGATTGGTTATCTTTGCAAGTCTCTTCGAATTATCAGTTTGGTTTGGCCTACTAGATTGATCTTTCTTGCAATGGGAGAAGTGCTTAGCTTTGGGTTCAATCTTGTGGTGTCCTTTCCCAGTGACAGCAGGGGCTTGCATGGCACGTATTGTATTGTTGCCATCGAGGATAAAAAGATGGGGTTTATATCATATTGCATGAGTTTATCCCTCTACATCATGTCATCTTACTTAAAGCATTACTCTGTTCTTATGAACTTAATACTCTAGATGCATGCTTGATAGCGGTCGATGTGTGGAGTAATAGTAGTAGATGCAGAATCGTTTCGGTCTACTTGTCACGGACATGATGCCTATATACATGATCATACCTAGATATTCTCATAACTATGCTCAATTCTATCAATTGCTCGACAGTAATTTGTTCACCCACCGTAATACTTATGCTCTTGAGAGAGGCCACTAGTGAAACCTCTGGCCCCCGGGTCTATTTTCCATCATATTAATCTTCCAACACTTAGCTATTTCCATTGCCATTTATTTTACTTTGCATTTTTATTTCTCTTTACTATAAAAATACCAAAAATATTACTTTATCATATCTATCAGATCTCACTCTCGTAAGTGACCGTGAAGGGATTGACAACCCCTTTATCGCGTTGGTTGCGAGGTTCTTATTTGTTTGTGTAGGTGCGTGGGACTCGAGCATGGTCTCCTACTGGATTGATACCTTGGTTCTCAAAAACTGAGGGAAATACTTACGCTACTTTACTGCATCACCCTTTCCTCTCCAAGGAAAAACCAACGCAGTGCTCAAGAGGTAGCAGCGCACGGCGCGTACGTCGAGTACCTTGAGAAGCTTCAGGATCGTGCCGGCATGTGAGATGAGATGTGGGATGGATCGAACTATGTACGGTTGAGTATGCTTAATGACGGTTGAACTATGTACTTATGGTTGAACTGTGCTTATGTACATGTACGCTTATTATCTATGTCTGAGTATGTTAAATATTTGGTCAAATTTTGGTAAAAATTACAAAGGGGCACCAATAAACCAGGACAGAGGTACTACGTCAATCACACACGGTTCCCAAAATTGGAACCGTGTGCAATGACTTTCATTTTGCTTGTTGAGTCAATCACACATGGTTCGCTCTAACAAACCGTCGCCTCCAAAATTCTTTGTGGGACAGAGAAAACCCTCACCACCCAATTCAAAAAAGAAAAAAGAAAACCCTCACCATCCCCACGTCACAAAACCCCTCACCCCGCCCGCCACCCCCTCCGGTACGGTCCCTATTCACACCTGCACAAGCTCCTCTGCGTCTATGCCATGGCACCGCCTATCGCGGCGGTAAACACTTAGCTCGACGCCTGTCACCGCCGCCAAGCTGCCAGCAAAGCCCACCGCATTTTTCCACTTCCGCTTGCCGCCGCCTATCGCCATCGACTTTCTTGACGCTGCTCCCAGTCGACCCAGCTCCGCTCGGTTGGGGAATCTGCCGTACTGCGGGTTCTTTCTCATGGACGACAAGGTAACTAATTTAATGAGACATTATCTCATCTCTTATCCCAGTTCATCTGCCTCCTTTAAACACCCGGCGGAAATCACCGTGAATTCATTTTTATTCGAGCTGATTTGAGTGTTTTCTTTCATTCATAGAATGTACAGTGCGCCGACACATCAGGACTTTGCGACCTCCGCCAGAGATTCCATCTCATCGTACCAGATCACTTCAGGACGCCCGCGGTATGTTCAATCTCACCCTAAATCAGTTGGCATGGCCTACTTTCCTGAACATATTCTAAATATTGCTACATTTTGATAAAAGGTGCCACATGCACCATATACGTCAAAGGGGATTTTTCCCCTCTTCTTTCTATATTAGGAAAATTAATGATGTATTATTGTTTCGATTACTCTCATATTTCCATGACATCATGTTGACCCTATCTGTTTAATTATAGATTTTTGTCCTTTGATTTCAACTGTTGTACAGTTCTTTCAATTTGGGCCCATATTTGCATGTTACCATATTTTCTTTAACAATCCTACCATTTTCTGCAGCGCATCCCTTGCTATGCAACAGATTATGTAGTGCACAATCTTGCCCTTTACATAGATCAAGGCTGCACGGATGTCATACTGCACACAAACCATGGATTTACAATCGTTGCTACTGTAGGACTTGATGAACGTGGTGACCCCTATTTTGGCACTGGCTTTTGGAAAGAAATTTCTAAGTTTTATGTACAAGCTGGCACTAAAATTGTACTGCACATCAAAGGGCCTGGTCATGAGATATATGCTAACTTCCCCGACAAAATCATCCATCCAGACTTTGTTCAAAGTAAGTTTTCTTTTCAACTATCTGCATGTTGACTTACCCAGCAATGTCAAATGAATTGTGTAGTATTTAAGCAACCAATTGTTATTCCCTTTTGTTACTATATTCCTACATAATAACTTCTAGTTACCAATACACTTTTCTATTTCCATGTTTTAACTAAGTATTCCCTGTACTCTCATTTCATAAAACATGCAACTCAAACCAATCACGATCATCAATTAACCCATAGGACAAAACGGATCTACTCAAACATCATAGGATAGCCATACATCATTGGGAAAATAATATATAGCGTTGAGCACCATGTTTAAGTAGATATTACAGCGGGTAAAAGAGGGGTTACACCGCTGCATAGAGGGGGGAAGAGTTGGAGATGACGGCGGTGAGGTTGTTTTGTGTAGATTGCGGTGATGATGATGGCCCCGGCAGCGTTCCGGTGCCACCGAGAGAGAGGGGGAGAGAGCCCCCCTTCTTCTTCTTCTTCTTCTTCTTCCTTGACCTTCTCCCTAGATGGGAGAAGGGTTTCCCCTCTGGTCCATGGCCTCCATGGCGGCGGAGGAGCGAGAGCCCCTCCGATATTGGATCTCTCTCTCTCTGTTTCTGCGCTTCCTGATTTTGCCCTTTCACAGTTTCTTAAATTCCCGGAGATCCGTAACTCCGATTGGGCTGAAATTTGGACACAATTTTTATCCGGATATTGGCTTTCTTGCGGCGAAAGAAGGGCACCAACGGCCTTACGGAGTGGCCACGAGGGCCCAGGGCGCCCTACCCCCTGGGGCGGGCCCCTCACCCTCGTGGGCCCCTGTGGCATCGTCTCGCATTGATTCCACTTCCCAAAATTCACATATATTCCAAAAAAAATATGTGTAAGTTTTTATCCCGTTTGGACTCCGTGTGATATGGATTTTCTGCGAACCAAAAAACATGCAACAAACAGGAACTGGCACTGGGCACTGGATCAATATGTTACTCCCAAAAATAGTATAAAAAGTTGCCAAAAGTATGTAAAAGTTGTAGAATATTGGCATGGAACAATTAAAAATTATAGATATGACGGAGACGCATTAGCATCCCCAAGCTTAATTCATGCTCGTCCTCGAGTAGGTAAATGGTAAAAAAGATAATTTTTGATGTGGAATGCTACTTAGCATAATCTTGATCATGTAATCTAATCATGGCATGAATATTAAGAGACGAGTGATTCAAAGAAATAGTCTATCTGTTTACATAAAAGAATTTAATACTCGAGCATCCCAACAAACAATCAAGTCTTTCAAAATATCAATGCTAAAGAACGTTATCCCTACAAAATCATATAGTCTTTTATGCTCCCTTCTCTTAACACAAGGTACCCCTCATGCCCATCCCGGTGTCAGCCAAGCAATTGTTTTCATACTTTACTTTTTCAAACCTTTTCAACTCTTCACGCAAACATGAGCATGAGCCATGATATAGCACTATGGGTGGAATAGAAGGTGGTGGTGGAGAGGACAAAAAGAAGGACATAGTCTCACATCAACTAGGCGTATCAACAAGCTATGCAGATGCCCATCAATAGATATCAATGTGAGTGAGTAGGGATTGCCATGCAACAGATGCACTAGAGCTATAAGTGTATGAAAGCTCAAAAGGAATCTAAGTGGGTGTGCATCCAACTTGCTTGCTCATGAAGACCTAGGGCATTTGAGGAAGCCCATCGTTGGAATATACAAACCAAGTTCTATAATGAATATTTCCCACTAGTAAAATATGAAAGTGACAAAATAGGAGACTCTCTATCATGAAGAACATGGTGCTACTTTGAAGTACAAGTGTGGAAAAGGATAGTAACATTGTCCCTTCTCTCTTTTTCTCTCATTTTTTTGTTTTTTTGGTGGGCTTCTTTGGCCCCCTTTTTTTATTTTGGCTTCTTTGGCCTCTTTTTTTTTGATAACCTCACATGGGAAAATGTTCTAATAATGATGATCATCACACTTTTATTTACTTACAACTCAATATTACAACTCGATATCTAGAACAAGGTATGACTCTATATGAATGCCTCTGGCAGTGTACCAGGATGTGCAATGATCTAGCGTAGCAAAGATATCAAAAAAACGGACAAGCCATGGAAATATCATGCTAGCTATCTTATGATCATGCAAAGCAATATGGCAATGAATGCTCAAGTCATGTATATGATGATGGTGGAAGTTGCATGGCAATATATCTCGGAATGGCTATGGAAATGCCATAATAGGTAGGTATGGTGGTTGTTTTGAGGAAGATATATGGTGGCTGTTTTGAGGAAGGTAGTGGGTGTATGGTACCGGCGAAAGTTGCGCGGTACTAGAGAGGCTAGCAATGGTGGAAGGGCGAGAGTGCGTATAAATCATGGACTCAACATTAGTCATAAAGAACTCATATATTTATTGCAAAAAATCTATTAGCCCTCGAAGCAAAATACGACGACACATGCTCCAAGGGGAAGGGTTGGTAGGAGTTAACCATCGCGCGATCCCGACCTTCACGCAAAGATAAACAATCAAAATACAATGTGCGCCAATTTGGTTACATAGTTAGGAGACCATACGTGCATGCTACGGGAATCACAAACCTTAACACCAATATTCTTACTGAACCACAATCATTAACTAGAACCTCCCACATATTAGCATCTCTATATCGCAAAACTATTGCAAGGAATCAAACATATCATATTCAGTGATCTACAAGTTTTATGTAGGATTTTATGACTAACCATGTGAATGACCAATTCCTGTTAACTCTCTAAATAGATATAAGTGAAGCATGAGAGTTTAATTCTTCCTACAAAAGATATGCCCACGCTCTAACAAGTATAAGTGAAGCAAAAGAGCATTCTATAAATGGCGGTTTTCTATGTGTAGGGAAACAGGCAATCCAAACTTCAAATGATATAAGTGAAGCACATCAAGTGTTCTAGAAAGCCATGCTCAAAAGATATAAGTGAAGTGCAATGAGCATTCTATAAATCAACCATGGACTATCTCATACCAGCATGGTGCATCAAAGAAAAGTGAAAACTAAATGCAAAAGATGCTCCAAGATTTGCATATATCACATGAACGAAACAAAACCGAAAACATACTGATACTTGTTCAAGAAAGATGGGATGCCTTCCGGGGCATCCCCAAGCTCGCTTGGGTCTGCTTTAATATTTACTTGGGTTCCTTGGGAATCTCCAAGCATGAGCTCTTGCCTCTCCTCCTTCTACCCACATCGAGACATCCTCCATCTTCGAACACTTCATCCGCACAAAACTTAACCGAACTTTTAGTGGTGGGGTTAGTGAATATGGCAATCAAATCCCATCATGTACTGCTCTAACATTGTTGTATAATTATAATCAAACATTACCTACTGTATGCCATCACAATTCTATGGCCCCAAGTCAAAGGAGGCTCAACAAGATTTCAAACATAAGCAAATAATGAAACTATAACAACAATCTATGAAAACAGGACAGTTTGTAGTAATCTGAACATTCACCATACTTCTGTAACTCTAAAAATTCTGAAAATTAGCACGAAATAAAATAATTGTATAGAAAGACTATGACAAAAATTTCAGAAGCTTTTGACGTTCCAGTAAAAAATGAAAATTCACGCGCTACAGCCAAAGTTTCTGTTTCTGCACCGCACGAACCAACAAGCAATCTAATCATCCTAAAGGCAAATCTTGGCACATTATTTTTATGGTACAATGGAATTGTACAAGGGGAAAATTATTTTTGTTGAAAAGTTTCTGTAATTCAAGATTTGCAAAGTTTCCATGGGCATGAACAAAGTTCAAGGAGCTCCCCCACTTCAACAATGCTTGTCTCTCTCACTTTCAGTTTCCTTTTTTCAAAAGTTTTGGGTTCCCCTCTTTATTTTTTTGTTTTTAAACTCTATAAAAGCACTCAACTGAAATAAATGACTCTCTAAAACTTCTGGGTTGTCTCCCTGGCAGTGCTTTCTTTAAAGCCATTAAGCTAGGCATAAGGTGCTCAAGTAATGAATCCACCCGGATCCCAAGGTATATCAAAACAAATATGAATTAGCAATGATTTGGGATTTAGTAGTGAGCACAAAGCAACATATATCAAGCAATGACGAAGTCTAACTCTCTTCCTATGCATCGGCATGTCATACAAGAACAATTCATGCACATCAAGTAAAGGCCAATGCATAGCATAAGAAGTTTCTTGCAATTTTATCGTGTTGGAAACATAGAGAGGCGGAGATGTAGTTCCTCTCTCATAATAATTGCAACTAGGAGCAGCAAGCACATGTATATTATATTCATCAAAATTATCATGTGCAATAGTAGAACACAACCCATCAATATAGTCCTCAATAAGCGCAAACTTCTCCGATATAGTGTAGTTGGGAGAATTCAAAAACATAATAGGACTATCATGTCTGGGTGCAATAGCAAAAATTTCATTCTTAACATAAGGAACTATAGCAAGTTCATCTCCATAAGCATAATTCATATTGGCATCATGGCCACAAGCATAGCAAGCATCAAGTTCATCAAAAAGGGATATTTCAAACGAATCAAAGGGATCATAGCAATCATCATAGCATTCATGCTTCGGTAAGCACGAAGGGAAATTAAACAATGTATGAGTTGAAGAGTTACTCTCATTAGAAGGTGGGCACGGGTAGCTAATCCGCTCTTCCTCCTTTTGTTCTTCGCTCTCCTCGTCATCTTTTTCATCTAATGAGCTCACAGTGTCATCAATTTCTTCGTCCATAGATTCCTGCAAAATATTAGTCTCTTCTTGTACAGCGAAGACTTTCTCAATAAACGCATCAATATCGGCATTGTATTCATAATTCTCATAGCAATATTTAAGTATAGCTAAATTTTCAGGTCTGTAAACAGCATCATAAAGATTTTCACACTCCTTAAACAAAGATTCAATTTCCTAAGCACCCATAAAAGCAACGAATTCTTCAATTTGTTCCACATCATAGTAATCATATATACCATTAGCATAAGAAGCCAAGGTTTTATTATCATGAAATTTGCATGAAAAGGGAAGGTGTGGAGCCTTCATCCTAGAGCAACAAGGATAATCATATCTCAAGCATAGTTGCCGACCATACCAATGCAACATATAAATTTGATCCCATAATAGTTTCCCTTTTTGAGTCAAGGGATAATCCTTAAAGTATTCACGTTGATCCAACGTGTCTCCCATTATATAATTGAATGGGGTTTTCTTAGGATTATTAAAGTAGTGCATAATACCTATCACATAATGAGCATCGAGGGTTTTAGGAGGTTCCCCATCTCCATGAGTAGCAAGTACACCTTTTTTTTTTGTATTTCATGTTCCATATCCATAACTAAAGATAGAGAACAACTTAGAATAGAAAAAACTACTTAGTGATAAAGCAAACAAGCACACACGAGAATATTCACCCCACGCTATTGCTCCCCGGCAACGGCGCCAGAAAAAAGTCTTGATAACCCGCAAGTATAGGGGATCAATTGTAGCCTCTTTTGATAAGTAAGAGTGTCGAACCCAACGAGGAGCTAAAGGTAGAACAAATATTCCCTCAGTTCTATCGACCACCGATACAACTCTACGCACGCTTAACGTTCGCTTTACCTAGAACAAGTATGAAACTAGAAGTACTTTGTATGTGTTGTTGGATAGGTTTGCAAGATAATAAAGAGCATGTAAATAAAAGATAGGTGATGTTTAGATAAAGAAACAACTAAGTTAGTTTTAGTAGAGAGCTTTTTGTCACAAGAAAGTTATTTGTCCCTAGGCAATCGATAACTAGACCGGTAATCATTATTGCAATTTTATTTGAGGGACAGGCATAAGCTAACATACTTTCTCTTCTTGGATCATATGCACTTATGATTGGAACTCTAGCAAGCATCCTCAACTACTAAAAATCACTAAGGTAAAACCCAACCATAGCATTATAAGGCATCAAGTCCTCTTTACTCCCATACGCAAACAACCTACTTACTCAGGTATGTGCTTCTGTCACTCACGCCACCCACCATAAGCAAATCATGAATATATTGCAAACCCTACAGCGGGGATGCCTCACGCTTGCGCGACACGGAGAGCACCATAGGAAAGCACCAATAATAAAACATGCAACTCAAACCAATCACGATCATCAATTAACCCATAGGACAAAACGGATCTACTCAGACATCATAGGATAGCCATACATCATTGGGAAATAATATATAGAGTTGAGCACCATGTATAAGTAGAGATTACAGCGGGTAAAACAAGGGTTACACCGCTGCATAGAGGGGGGAAGAGTTGGTGATGACGGCGGTGAGGTTGTTGGTGTAGATTGCGGTGACGATGATGGCCCCGGCAGCGTTCCGGCGCCACTGGGAGAGAGGGCGAGAGCGCCCCCCTTCTTCTTCTTCTTACTTGACCTTCTCCCTAGATGGGAGAAGGGTTTCCCCTCTGGTCCATGGCATCCATGGCAGCGGAGGGGCGAGAGCCCCTCCGAGATTGGATCTCTCTCTGTTTCCTTCTGTTTCTGCGCTTCCTGATTCTGCCCTTTCACCGTTTCTTAAATTTCCGGAGATCCGTAACTCCGATTGGGCTGAAATTTGGACACGATTTTTATCCGGATATTGGCTTTCTTGTGGCGAAAGAAGGGCACCAACCTCCTTACGGAGTGGCCACGGGGGTCCAGGGCGCGCCCTACCCCCTGGGGCGCGCCCCTCACCCTCGTGGGCCCCTCGGGCATCGTCTCGCGTTGATTCCACTTCCCAAAATTCACATATATTCCAAAAAATCTCCATAAGTTTTTATCCCATTTGGACTCCGTTTGATATGGATTTTCTGCGAAACAAAAAACATGCAACAAACAGGAACTGGCACTGGGCACCGGATCAATATGTTAATCTCAAAAATAGTATAAAAAGTTGCCAAAAGTATGTAAAAGTTGTAGAATATTGGCATGGAACAATCAAAAATTATAGATACGATGGAGACGCGTCAGAAGGTCCAACAAGAATCAATGTCATTTCTGCGCTGAAGTTGACAGTGGTGGGCTACTCGTCTGACAAATCCTCCGAACTTGTTATTGGATCCACACCCATTCAGGTACAACAGCCGCCTTCTACCTCTCCTTCTACAAATTAACATTACTTCTAATTTTTAATTTGTTCGTCTGTCATTCAGAAAATGATTCCAACAAGCTTGACCCCGAAACTGCGCACAGTGAAGGTCTTCGCACTAGAATCTATCGGCCCCAACCTGGAGCAAGTTGTCAGTTTCCTGAGATATTTTCCGTGCCTGGAGAAGCTATATATCGAGGTGATGTTCCTTTCCTGTTAAATGTTAACCAGAAGGGAGTTCAATCTGTGACACCTTTCTCCAAGTTTATAATGACAATGTACTACGATTTCTGAAGGTTCTTTTGGAGGATTTCAGTACATACATGCCCCCCCCCCATATTGGTTGCTTTATCCATATGTTACAATCAATAAGCATATCTCCTTTGGATTCATCTGTACTAGTTTTCTTAGGGAACTTTTCATCCACTACAACCTCTTGTGAAGAAGGCTACATTTTTCTAGAATGTAATCAAATGCCCATGTTAATCATGTCAGATCGAAGATGGCATGTTAGTGCATTTTACAAATCCTGTAAACCAAATAGGCCTATAGTAATGTTCAAAACTGCATGTAGGCACTAACACATTTTCTTCTTTTGCAGATAAGATTAGGCCTAGTGGTGGATAATGTGATAAAATATAACAATCACGCTGAATGCCTAGATCTGCATCTCTCGGAAATTACTTTGAACTCCTACCGAGGGACCTTACCGGAGATTATATTCGCCAGGTTCTTTGTTCTCAGAGCAAGGGTGCTGAAGGAAATGAGGTTTGCCCTACATTTATTTGGCAAAAATGAATGGTTTGTTGATCAGCGCCGGCGCCTGCGGCAGAATGGAATAGGCTCCAAAAATGCTGAATTTCATTTTGGAACTTCAGATGACAGAGTAATCGGAAGTCAACGTGTCAACCCCATAAATGACTTCTCAGTGGCTGACCCCTTTGCAAAAATTGTGAGGTTTTGAAACCAAACTTAGAAGTGGTAATATTAGTTTGAACATCTCTGATATCCATGTTCGGCGGATCAGCGCGAGCGTTTGCAGCTGATGAGCTGAATTTCATTTCTAATATCAGTTTGAACCTTGTAATCTTCGAATTTGAGCCATATAACTCTGGAATTTGAACCTTGTAATATTTCGAGCTTTTGTGGTACAATCGTTGAAATGGCATCGTATGAGACTCGTATATTGCTAGCACTATTTTGACCTTAATATGCAATGGTCTTAGATTTTATTAACGATTCTCAAATCTGTTTACCTTGTCGATCTCACAGCACACAATCTGTATAGCTAACTTGACTGCGATCTTCGACATTATTGCACACAGTTGGTTTCTTCCACCGTGTGCACTGTAGGGTGCGGAATTAATTATCGCACTTGAGTGTCCATCATCACCCTTCTGTGTAACATTGACCTCATCACCCACGGGTAAACTTATGACCGAAGTCATTCCACACACTTCATTTTTACAAAGCTTTTTGTCAATAAACGCCCACAATTTGTCCCTCTTCTAGCCAACGCATGGCCAAACTAGTCGGGCGGGAAGCTTGCGCGGTAGCGCAGGAACAGGCTCACCGACGATACGAGACTACATGCCGGCCGGCCCCCATTTATTACAGCGGCCATTATTTAACCCTTGTGTCTCTTCAACCTTTCGATCGCGCCCCACCATTGCAAGAAGTACACCCACCACGAGAAATCTTAGAGGGTGTCCTGCGCGGCTCCAATGGCGCTCCGAGCGGCTGCCGACGACGAGCAGCAGTTCACCATGCCTGCCGTGGTGGACACCCACAGAAGGTTCATGGACCTCTCGGTGGTGTACACCAACGACCCGGTCTGGATGGAGCACTCCATCCACATCATGGAGATGTTGCTTGCCGAGGAGAAGTACAAGGTGGTCAGGTTCGACCTCGAGTACACCCGCGCTCGTGCTGGGTCTCGTCCCAAGGTCGTCGTCGCCCAGATGTGCGTGCGCCACCACGTCCTCCTCTACCACTACTGCCTGGCCATAAGGCCTTGCGAGCGTTTTGCTAGGTTTGTCAACAGCCCCTACTATATGTTCGCTATGGTGGACATCACCAACGATGTAAAGGCGCTCGAGAATTCGGGCATCGCCTGCCAGAATCTTGTCGGCATACAGGGCCAATACAAGATCTGGGGCAGCAAGGAGCATGAGAAGGACTCACTGGTTCACCTCGCCGAGGCCATCATCGACCCCTACTACAGAGACATGAAGGATTCGTGCAACAAGGACAAGCGTGCCTGGCACTCGGCCTGGATGGAGAAACTCGATAAAGCTCACGTCGTGTATGTGGCCAAGGAGGCGTACACGAGCTATGACATGTACAGGCGGATCATTGACATGAGGAAGTGCCTCCTTCCCCAAAACGGCCAGGGATCTAGACGGAAGCAGAGCAATGGCAAGTGTCGTCGCAACAATAAGTAGATCCTCGTTTCTCCTACTTTGGTATGCATGTAATTGCTTACTTTGGTGTGTGGAAATGTTATGTGTGTAGTCACTTGTGTAATAGTATGCTTAATTTGGTTATGCAATGTTGTCTTTTTAAGTATATATGTTGATGCTCTGTAGACAGAGCGTAGATGTTGTGCAGACAAAGAAAATCACATCGCACACGGACTAAACAATGGAACCCGTCGATGATGTTTTCACCAATCACTCACAATTGTATACCAGCAATCGTTTGCTCACAACACACACGGCTTGTTAGCAGTAATCATCTGTGTTGTTATTGGTCTTTGCGCACGTTTCCGATTACAGACCTGTTTGCCGCGTATCACACACATCTTGTTAAGTTGAACTATTTTTGTTCTCATGTCTCAACATAAACAGTTCATCCGAGTGAACCGCATGCCGTATATCGCACACACCTTGATCTGGCTGCCCGTTTCTTTTGTTCCTCCTCATCGCAAACAGTTAATTGAACTGAACTGTATACCCTGCATCGCACACGCAACTAAAATCTGAACCGTGTTTGATGCATCCTCCATCGAAAACATTTTGCACCTTTTTTGACGGGCTTTTTACACCACCGTTTGCGATTATGGCATCGCACACAGTTTCGTTGAAGGGTCTCTGATTGTAGTGTCGCGTAAGCAGCATCCTGTAGTAGTGCAATGCTTGGAGACGCACTTGAAGGGGCACAGAGACCTTGCCGAGACGCATGAGAGGATCTCGACCAGAAGATCGTCGGCAAGCCTCTCGGCCGCCATGCCGCTGTGGGGAGGATAGGAAGAACTACAACGAAAGAAGATAGAGAGGGAGATCAGGTTATCGGTGAAGGAGTTTGCGATGGTGGCCAGATGTTGCTGCACTGCCTACCAGACACGGGAGCGATCCGACGGGACAGACATGGCGGCGCAAGATGGCCGCCGGTTTCTTCGAGCCTCGAGCCAGGAGCAAGGGGATTGAAACCTACGGCCACAGGCAAGGAACTTCGATTTTCTTCCATTAGGGGTTGGGCCGTCAGTGGGTTGCGGGATGGGCCATTAGTGTTTTGCTAAAGAAAACAAAACTCCGGTGCTCGTGTGGCTGAGGCACTGTGCGTTCAAAGTTCAACGACTTCCTTTAGCTTTTCTTCATAATCAAGGAAATTTTCTCCTTATCAATCTTGCATGAACATTCATGTTGATGCCAAGAGACGAGTTATAACAATAGGTCTACAACAACGTAAGAGCAAGTATAATAAGGTGACGTAAGCAGGCTGTAAGGATTTAAATATTATGTTGTTGCTGAGTTGGAAGAGAGAAAAGAGAAGTGGGCTGTCGCACAAACTCCAAGAAGGTTTGTGAGAGTGAAAGATGGGCCATGTGTTGACAAAGTAATACTTTCTTAAAGCCAAGTATTATACGTGTTGGCTATTACATTGGATATAGATGACATGGCAACTAGTTATAGCCAGCAACTGGCTATATTATCAAACATGCTCTAAGGATAGTACATCAGTTTGTATTGAAAGGCGTGAATTTGCTAGACAAAGCAATGCAGCCATGTCGCATTATTTTAGTGTGATAGAATAGCCAACATTGGTAAAGTTATATGTGCTGATAGAACTCAACACCTAGAGCAGCACTAAGGGGCTATTTGGTAGACTGCAGCAATTGCATCGGGCTGCATGAGGGGAACGAGTCAGACTGGTCGGGGTTTGGTAGAGAAAAAATTATGCAAACAATGATCGAAGCATATAGTTTGGGCCCCTCCATGGTGGTTAGTGGGGTTTGGTAGCACGCATGGTGTCTTGTTTGGTAGTGGCGGCTTCCCGCATGTGCTGTGGGAGGAGGATGCAGCCTGGCAGGAAAAAGAAGAGAATCTTTCTCACCTTTTGGTCTGCGCAAGCCTGCATTAGTGGAAACGGCTAATTCGGTCTTTCTTGCTCAGCCTGCCCTGGAATTGCTTTAAACAATGTGTGATACAAGAATCTAATGCAATCCGAGCAATTAAACACCTATTGAAGCAAAAGATTCCTTCCACATGCAGTCTACCTACCACTATGCAGGCTACCAAGCGACTCTACGTCAATGGCCCTTTTCCTATTAGTTGGATCCATTTATGAGATGCAAATAGAGGATATGATTGCATCTCAATGACAATTAAAGCATAGTTTATCATCTGCCAACTCATCAACAAAACCTAGCTCCTTCCTCTCTTGCTTCTCATGTGTCGCATATCTCCCTTGCATCGCCATATCATCCTCGTGCATATCCTCTAGCCGGTATGGCTCGTGGCCATCCTCTCTCGCTCCTATCTACTTCATCTTGCATAGGGTATGTTAGCTGTGTGTCCCCATCTCCTCTTGCCTTCATGCGACCTCAACAAGTAGGATGCTAGAGGTTGGCGGTTCAGTAAGCAATATGCTACAAACGGCTGCATTAATCTTATTGGCAAGAGAATCTACCTCAAAGGAAGATGTGGTGTCGTTCTGCCCTTTCCCATTAAGGTTTATATAGTATAATCTTTCATGTTGGATTTCATATGTTTAACTGTTGGACATTTATTCCTTTCATACTTTCTCTAGGCTTAGGAATCTATTTTGTGCATATTTGTTGGAGTCATTGTTTTTCAAGGTGGAATGTTCGTACATTCTTTAATGGCGTGGTTGGTTAAAAAAATGTTTATATGAGCTAATGTGAGACTCTGATAAATGTGATGTGAACATCGTTGTAGACCCATCTAATTTAATGATCCTATGCGGATCCGCCACCGAATTTCATTCATGAGGAAAGTGAGGGGATTTCGGGGCATCCCAAAGTGGAAGTTTGACAGTGTCGGTGACCTTCCTCCCTCATCAATCTTTATTATATGTATGACAGTTTTCTTTGCCATTCTGAGCCTTTGGTGCAAATTAACTGTTGTCACAGTTTGACTGCCTGCTTGTGCGGGCATGGTCATCATTTGTGTTGCTTCACATGTTAAAATTGTGCATGCGTATAGCTACTAGGACCATGGTAAGTTGTGGTTAAAAAATAGGATGTCTTCGATTTGGTGGTGCTTCTCGAATACCTAATCTCGAGTTTTGAGGTGAAACCCCTAGGTCTAACTCTAGTGGGTTATACCTAGCAATGACAGTGTTTTTGGGTCATTTGTCGTTACCTTTTTGAATATCAAAGGAGGCCACGAACCCCCCCCCCCCCCCCTCTCAAAACTGAAAAAGAAAATTTACTACTAAGCATCGGCCCAGCTCAAGAATAAACTCCTCCCTCCCAGGTTCCACACACACACGGATGCGCTCGTCTCTTCTCCTTGTTGGGTTTTAGACCACTAGATCAAATCACCACATGACCTGTATGTACGTACGTGCAAAGAGGTAGCTCATAGGCACCTGGATGGATCTATAATAGCACTGTTAGAGCTATATTGATGGTGCACCAGGAATGAGGCGACGCCTCCGTCCGCCGCGCCCTCCAACACCCACCGCGAGGCTCGGACGACGCCAGCGGCAAGCGGCAGGGCATGCCCAGCGGTTCAGTGGAGGCAGGCAATGGATAAGTGGTGGAGGTGGCCGGTGGTGGCAGGGGTTTATTGCAAAAAAAAAAAAACGTTATCCATCAGTAGCACACTTTAAGTAGGACTAAGGGTTAATTTCTCATAAACGAGGGGACTTTTTTGCAAAAAGGTTGACGACGTAAGGCCCGAAATAATAAGCACTTTATTATTAGGGAAATATTGATGGTAACCTTTGGCCTTTTGTATTGTTGACTTTTGGCATCCTCGCGTATATCATATCCATGGTGACTTTGACCTCCTAGCAATAGAAGTCGCTTTTTTTGTCGGTCGTTGTTGTTTTCCTCTGCTCCACGCCAGTCTAATACGGCGGCTCTCTCGCTGATCTGCCCCAGGTCCGCACCTCCACCTCCCACCTCCCGCCGAGGTTGTCGCCTTCACCTCCCGCCGCGCCTGCCACGCCGCCACCTCTCGTCGAGGCCGCCATGCGCCCCTCCCGCCGAGGTCGCCGCCTCCACCTCCCGTCGCGGCCGCCGCGCCTCCACCTCCCGTCGCGGTCGCCGTGCCCACCTCCCGCTGCGGCCACCGCCGGCTCCAGGCAAGGGCGCCCTCTCCACACCCCGCCGCCGGCTCCAGTCGTGGGCGTCCTCTGGACACCCGACCGCCCTTGCACGCCCAGATCAGGACCCACTCGCGATTCGGCCGCACTTGAGGCGGTGCGCTTCTCGTCCTATGGATCGAGCGCCCTGGTCTCCGCTCCTGCTTTTGGATCAGCCCGCTGGCTATTTGCCTCGCGCATGAGTGCTAATACTTCGTTCGGCCCATTGATTCCACTGTTTTGGGTCGATTCCAATGGTTGCTTCTGAGTGTAACAAAAATAGGGAGATAAAAAAATAGAGTAAAAAATGGATATGAAGTTTCCGTCCCTGTATCCGTGTCGCTACCCGCCGACTTCTCACAGTGTTCCTTATATTGATCATGTCTCGCACATGTGTTGTCATTCAGTGCTTGGTGCTCGTCTGTGTGTGGCGTTGTCTCCTACGGCATATTCAGCGTATTCTTAACTTTTGGTATCCTCATGTACATAAGATATATGGTGGCTTTGACCTCCTAGTAATACAAATTGCATTATAACAAGCACTAACACACGTATATACACCTGCACGTGAACTTGGCATGGGCTGACCGTTAGATGAATCGACTCTCTCGGCGGAGTCTCTCGGCAAGAACGACAGAGGCGCAACACGAATTGATGGATTGCAACAGGCTCTGCTTCTACTTGATGTGCACCACTGCAGCCTGTCGATTGCCGAAATTTGAAGGAGACAGGAGGAAAACTGCAAGTAACTGAGAAAAACTGAGAGAAAGCAATATTTTGTTTTGAGATAGTGAGATGCATGTGTTTTTGCCCTCCCCCCCCCCCCCCCCCCCCCCCCCCCCCCCCCTGTTTGCTCGTCACGCTCCGCCACTGGCCTTCAGTGGTCGGATCCGATGACATGGCCTATGAGCGTCATTCTCTTCTTGGAAGCGTTGCTGCCGGAGAACCTTTACATTGTCCTTGTGTTTGTCCAAGAGATGGCTGGTGTAGATGGTCATTCTTTAGTTCGTCGATCATTGTTTTGAGTTTCGAGCTTTCAGTCCACCTAGGCCTAGATAGAATCTAGTACGATTTTGCTCTTTTTGTCAACTTAATTCTTTGCATGTGTGTATTGTTGGTTGTGTGCATCCTAGTAATATAGAGATCGAGTGTTTGCTTGTTGTGTTTGTATCCTTTTGAGTCAATTAAATCCACCCTTTATACAGAAGATCCTTCTTTTTTCAGTAGGCATGTAGCCAAGCAAGCAGATTTTGCGAGAGGTTATACTCATACATGAAACAATTATTAATTTTGGTTATTGTGTTTTTTGTTGAACAAGGATATTTTAGCTTCCCTTGCTAGAATTGATATGATTAGCATAACAAGGTGCTTTTATCTCGCTATTTGCCAACATATTCTCCTTTTAACTTGTAGTTCTTTCCTTTTTCAACTTTTCCTTAAGAATCATAAATAACCACTTTTTTTACAAAAACTAGGAGCCACACGTCATGTGATCACCCTATTATTTCTGTTTTGTACTATTTGCTTTAACTTTTGTTTTGCGAGAAACTTCCAATCTATTTATCTTTAATCATGGCAGTACAAAGAACAACAGAGGTAACAAAAATTACAATCTTATTCGTGGACCACTTATCGACGACTACAAGCATTGGAGAGAGCCGAAGGCGCCACCGTCATCGCTCCTCCTTCAGCGGAGCCAGGCAAACCTTGTTGTAGTAAACAGTTGGGATGTCGTCGTGCACTCGTGCTAAGGCCCCATAGGACCTACGCACTAGAGTAGCAACCACCGCTGATGAAGAAAGTCATAGATCAGAATAATCAAACACGTAAACAACCAGACAAAGACGAAGACCAAATCCAAATAGATCCACCGAAGACCAGCACCGATCAAATGTCGCGAGATCCGACAGAGACACACCTCCACACGCCCTCCAGCGATGCTAGACGCACCATCCGGACGAGGGTAGAACGTGGGAGACATCATTCCTACTAAGGGGCATCGCCGCCACCACACAGCCCCAACCAAGACCCTGAACCTAACAAGAACGAGAACAAAGTCCCTCCCACCACTGAAGCGCCGAGATCCTCCGCACCTACTTGGCCTAGAGGCCATCGGAGATGGGGCGGACCGGCCTATTTGCTTTAACTTGTCGGTCCAATTCTTTTGATTTTCTTTAAACCAAACTCTATATGCAGGAAACAAGCTAAATAAATATATTCTTGGGGGAAACCTTTTGTCTGAAAATAGAACTGAGTCAATTTGCCCAAATTTGCAATTCGCTAGATTCATGTGACTAAAATACATACCTTTCTTTAGTCTTTCCGGTATAGCGTTGCGTCGTTCGATGTCGCAGAGTCCAATCCTTTTTCGGACTTGAACATTGCTTTATTTTCTTTAACTTGTCGGTCCAATTCTTTTGATTTTCTTTAAAACGTTGTATGCAGGAAACAAGCTAAATAAATATGTTCGAGCAATAGAGGCATAGGACGCCGACTCCCTCAGACTAAAGATCCAAATTATTTGAGTTGGGTTGAAAATATACCATTGGAATATGATTATGCGAAATACATACAGTAATATACTCCCTTCGTCCCATAATACAGTAAAATACATACAGGGTAGTAGTCTTCAATCCCCATTAAATCACGCCAGTGGAAAGGTTGCATCGGCACCTTTGTCTCCTCCTTTACCCTCCACATTTTCACGTCCAACCCCTTGCATACCTCCCGTTTCACCGGCGCCAATTGATTTGTCGTCTTCTCCTCAGCTACAGGGCCATGGGACGTGGGCCGAGCAGCGGTTCGATTGCTGCCCACCCAGATTGTCGAGGGCTTAGAGCATCTTGAGCCGCGCCCCCAACAGGCCCTTCCAGGCGACTTTTTTCATGCCGGCACCGAAAAAATGCCTCAGTCGCGTCCTCAAGACGTCGAAATCCACTGGCTCGGCCCGTTTTTGGGCCTGGCGACCGCGCTCGGGGGCTCCGGCGCAAGGGAAAAGCACGCCTGGCCCACACTGTCAGGCGAAAAGTCAAGCCAACCGGCCAGATTCGCCCCCCACCCCCGCGCTCTCTCCGCCGCCACCCTGCCGATCCGGCGCGGAGCACCGCCCACCACCGCTAGATAGGCCATTCCCCGCTGGAAAAGAGAGGAGGTTTCGCAGCGGCAGCCTCTCAACCTCCTCCCTGGCAATTTTTCCGGCGTTCCGGCCGCTCAGGGCCGTGTACCGGCGGTGTGCGCCCACCACGCCCGCAAGGCGTTCAGCGACTTGCCTGCTCGGTGATGGACTCGGACGACGAGGAGGCGCTCGCCGCGCTGCTGGAGGAGGAAGCCGAAGCCGACGTCCATGAAGAGGAGCATCTCATGGTCCTCGCCACCCTCGCCGGCCTGCTCATGAGCAATGAAAAGCCGCGGCGAGGTGGCTTGGCGCCGGGGCGGATGAAAACAAAGAACCGGCATCGTCTGGAATCCTACTGCATGCTCTACACCGACTACTTCGCCGACGATCCACTACGCAGCGACAAAGTATTTCGGCGCTGTTATCGAATGAGCCGAAAGCTTTTCCTCAGGATTGTGAATTCCATTCGGGAGTTCGACAGCTACTTCAAGTGCAAGAAGGATTGCACCGGCAAACTTGGATTCACCTCAATTCAGAAGTGCACGACAGCAAGGAGGATGCTTGCATATGGAGCTCCCGGTGATTCACTCGACGACTATGGGCGCATGGCCGAGTTAACGACCATTGAGTGTTTCTACAAGTTCTACAGGGCAGTGGTGGCTGAGTTTGGACCGCAATACTTGCGAACACCCAATGCGGAAGACACTGCTCGGATCCTAGCACAGAATGCAGCAAGCAGATTTCCAGGGATGCTTGGAAGCATCGACTGCATGCATTGGAAATGGAAGAACTGCTCATTTGCTTGGCATGGGATGTGCAAAGGAGCCAAAGGCGGTTGAAGGGTGGTACTTGAGGCGGTGGCCAAACAGGACCTTTGGATTTGGCACTCCTTCTTTGGTATGCCAGGACCTCACAATGACATCAACGTGCTGCAGTGCTCCCATGTCTTTGCCAAGCTTGTTGAAGGTCATTCTCCTCCGGTGAACTTCGAGGTCAATGGGCAGCACTAAAACAAGGGGTACTACCTAGCTGATGGCATCTATCCGAGATGGTCTACATTTGTGAATACTATCTCAAACGATGTGCCAGGAGGAAAGAAGTCCCACTTCGCCAAGGTGTGATACGTCTCCAACGTATCTATAATTTTTTTTATTGTTCCATGCTATTATATATTCTGTTTTGGATATTTAATGGGCTTATATATGCACTTTTATATTATTTTTGGGACTAACCTATGAACCCAAGGCCCAGGGCAAATTGCTGTTTTTTTGCCTATTTCAGTGTTCCGTAGAAAAGGAATATCAAATGGAGTCCAAACGGAATGAAACCTTCGGGAGCGTGATTTTTGGAACAAACGTGATCCAGAGGACTTGGAGTGGACGTCAAGCAACCAACGAGGAAGCCACGAGGCAGGGGGGCACGCCTACCCCCCTGGGTGCGCCCTCCACCCTCGTGGGCCCCTCGTGGCTCCACTGACCTACTTCTTCCTCCTATATATACCTACGTACCCCCAAACCATCGAGGAGCACCACGAAAACCTAATTCCACCGCCGCATCCTTCTGTACCCGTGAGATCCCATCTTGGGTCCTTTTCCGGCACTCTACCGGAGGGGGCATCGATCACGGGGGGCTTCTACATCAACACCATAACCTCTCCGATGATGTGTGAGTAGTTTACCACAGACCTTCGGGTCCATCGTTATTAGCTAGATGGCTTCTTCTCTCTCTTTGGATCTCAATACAAAGTTCTCCTCGATCTTCTTGGAGATCTATTCGATGTAACTCTTTTTGCGGTGTGTTTGTCGAGATCCGATGAATTGTGGGTTTATGATCAAGATTATCTATGAACAATATTTGAATCTTCTCTGAATTCTTTTATGTATGATTGGTTATCTTTGCAAGTCTCTTCGAATTATCAGATTGGTTTGGCCTACTAGATTGATCTTTCTTGCAATGGGAGAAGTGCTTAGGTTTGGGTTCAATCTTGCGGTGCTCGATCCCAGTGGCAGTAGGGGAAACAACACGTATTGTATTGTTGCCATCGAGGATAAAAAGATGGGGTTTATATCATATTGCTTGAGTTTATCCCTCTACATCATGTCATCTTACCTAATGCGTTACTCTATTCTTATGAACTTAATACTCTAGATGCATGCTAGATAGCGGTCGATGTGTGGAGTATAGTAGTAGATGCAGGCAGGAGTCGGTCTACTTGTCGCGGACGTGATGCCTATATATATGATCATGCCTAGATATTCTCATAATTATGCACTTTTCTATCAATTGCTCGACAGTAATTTGTTCACCCACCGTAATACTTATGCTATCTTGAGAGAAGCCACTAGTGAAACCTATGGCTCCCGGGTCTATTTTCCATCATATTAATCTCCCGTCAACAAGCTATTTCTGTCGCCGCTTATTTTGCTTTCTTTACTTTTAGTCTTTATCATAAAAATACCAAAAATATTATCTTATCATCTCTATCAGATCTCACTTTTTCAAGTGGCCATGAAGGGATTGACAACCCCTTTTATCACGTTGGTTGCAAGGTTCTTATTTGTTTGTGTAGGTACGAGGGACTTGCGTGTGGACTCCTACTGGATTGATACCTTGGTTCTCAAAAACTGAGGGAAATACTTACGCTACTTTGCTGCATCACCCTTTCCTTTTCAAGGGAAAAACCAACGCAGTGCTCAAGAGGTAGCAAGAAGGATTTCTGGCACCGTTGCCGGGGAGTCTACGCACAAGTCAAGACATACCAAGTACCTATAACGAACTCTTATCCCTCGCATTACATTATTTGCCATTTGCCTCTCGTTTTCCTCTCCCCCACTTCACCCTTGCCGTTTTATTCGCCCTCTCTTTCCGTTCGCTTCTTTTTTGCTTGCCTTTTGTGTCACATGTGCTATTATGGCTAGTCCTTTATCTACTCCTTTGTCTCCCGAGAATGAAGTCCTTAATTTTAAACAAAGGGAGGGAGAAAATCTAAAAGATGCTTGGTACAGAATTTCCAATGCACAAAATAGATCTACTAGGAAGCAATCTACTTCCGTTCTTCTTCGCAATTTTTATGTAGGCATCACTCCTTGGAATAGATATATTCTTGATACCATTACCGGAGGAAATTTCTTGGGTAGCCATACTTTTGATTTTATAATGCTATGATAGATTTGTTTGGCCCACCACCTCTTTTGGTTAATGGAACTATTTTAACTTTGGAACATGTGATGCAACGGCTTGAAATTATTGAAAATAAGATTGCCACCGTAGAGTTGATTGAAAATTTGGATAGAAAGATCCACAACCAAATTACCCAATACGGATCTAAGGTAGGAGTTGCTCTTAAATTTTTTAAAGAAAAGGAACCTATGGTTAATGAAAACATATATCAAGATTCCACTAGAATTGATAAAATTGAGGATATTATTACCAACCTAGGGTCTGCATTTTCTTCCGTGAAAAACACTCCTTCTAATGCTAAGATTGCCAAATTGATTTATGGTCCTAAAAATAAGGGTGAAACTTCTAGTAAGGGAAATGCGGATCTCAAATCCATAAGTGTTCACCCCAACTTTCTCGCTATCCTTAAGGAACCTTTTGCTACAAATGATTTTCTCGATTTCGTGCCTAGGAGTTTGATAATTAATAAAAAGAAAGTAACTCCTAGGGGTTATAGGTGTCTTATTGAAGAATTGCCTACCAAAGATGGCAACACCTAGATCTATCCTTGCCTTTATGCCTAGCTAGGGGCGTTAAACGATAGCGCTTGTTGGGAGGCAACCCAATTTTATTTTAGTTTCTTTGATTTTTGGTTTCAATTTAGGAATAAATAATCCATCTAGCTTCTGGTTAGATATGGTTTTATGTTTTAATTAGTGTTTGTGCCAAGTAAAACCTATAGGATCTTCTTGGATGATAGTTATTTGATCTTGCTGAAAATTCCAGATACTTTCTGTTCACGAAAAAAATTGTTAAAAATCACCAGAACCTCATAAAATACTGATTCCAATTGCAGTAGATCAATAAACAAATTATCTAGGTCGTCCTATTTTGGTAGATTTTTATGAGTTCCAGAAGTTTGTGTTTGATACAGATTACTACAGACTGTTCTGTTTTTGACAGATTATGTTTTCCGTGTGTTGTTTGCTTATTTTGATGAATCTATGGCTAGTAATGGTGTTTATGAACCATAGAAAAGTTGGAATACAGTAGGTTTAACACCAATATAAATAAAGAATGAGTTCATTACAGTACCTTGAAGTTGTGTTTTGTTTTCTTTCGCTAACAGAGCTTACGAGATTTTCTGTTAAGTTTTGTGTTGTGAAGTTTTCAAGTTTTGGGTAAAGATTTGATGGATTATGGAACAAGGAGTGGAAAGTGCCTAAGCTTGGGGATGCCCAAGGCACCCCAAGGTAAAATCTATGGACAACCCAAAAAGCCTAAGCTTGGGGATGCCCCGGAAGGCATCCCCTCTTTTGTCTTCGTCCATCGGTAACTTTACTTGGAGCTATATTTTTATTCACCACATGATATGTGTTTTGCTTGGAGCGTCTTGTATGATTTGAGTCTTTACTTTTTAGTTCACCACAATCATTTGTTGTACACACCTTTTGAGAGAGACACACATTAATCGGAATTTATTAGAATACTCTATGTGCTTCACTTATATCTTTTGAGCTAAACAATTTTGCTCTAGTGCTTCACTTATATCTTGTAGAGCACGGTGGTGGTTATATTTTATAGAAATTACTGATCTCTCATGCTTCACTTATATTATTTTGGGAGTCCTTTAGAACAGCATGGTAGTTTACAAAGTGCATTGAATAGTAAGAGAAGTTTGCTACTTGATAGTTGTTTTGAGATATAAAGGTGGTAATATTAGAGGTTTGCTAGTTGAGCAATTGTGAAATTGAGAAATACTTGTGTTGAAGTTTGCAAGTCCCGTAGCATGCACGTATGGTAAACGTTGTGTGACAAATTCGAAGCATGAGGTGTTCTTTGATTGCTTTCCTTATGAGTGGCGGTCGGGGACGAGCGATGGTCTTTTCCTACCAATCTATCCCCCTAGGAGCATGCGCGTAGTGCTTGGTTTTGATGACTTGTAGATTTTTGCAATAAGTATGTGAGTTCTTTTTGACTAATGTTGAGTCCATGGATTATACGCACTCTCATCCTTCCATCATTGATAGCCTCTTTGGTACCGCGCATTGCCCTTTCTCACCTTGAGAGTTGGTGCAAACTTCGCCGGTGCATCCAAACCCCGTGATATGATACACTCTATCACACATAAACAACCTTATATCTTCCTCAAAACAGCCACCATACCTACCTATTATGGCATTTCCATAGCCATTCCGAGATATATTGCCCTGCAACTTTCCACCATTCCATTTATTATGACACGCGTCATCATTGTCATATTGCTTTGCATGATCACGTAGTTGACATCGTATTTGTGGCAAAGCCACCTTTATAATTCTTTCAAACATGTCACTCTTGATTCATTGCATATTCTAGTACACCACCGGAGGCATTCACATAGAGTCATATTTTGTTCTAAGTATTGAGTTGTAATCTTTGAGTTGTAAGTAAATAAAAGTGTGATGATCATCATTATTAGAGCATTGTCCCAAGTGAGGAAAGGATGATGGAGACTATGTTTCCCCCACAAGTCGGGATGAGACTCTGGACGAAAAAAAGAAAGAAAAGAGGCCAAAAAGAAAAAAAGGCCCAAATAAAAAAAAGAGAAAAAATGAGAGAAAAAGAGAGAAGGGACAATGTTACTATACTTTTACCACACTTGTGCTTCAAAATAGCACCATGATGTTCATGATAGAGAGTCTCCTATTGTGTCGCTTTCATATACTAGTGGGAATTTTACATTATAGAACTTGGCTTGTATATTCCAACAATGGGCTTCCTCAAATGCCCTAGGTCTTCGTGAGCAAGCAAGTTGGATGCACACCCACTTAGTTTATTTTGTTGAGATTTCATATATTTTTAGCTCTAGTGCATCCGTTGCATGGCAATCCCTACTCCTTGCATTGCCATCAATTGATGGGCATCTCCATAGCCCGTTGATTAGCCACGTCAATGTGAGACTTTCTCCTTTTTTGTCTTCTCACACAACCTCAATCATTATATTCTATTCCACCCATAGTGCTATGTCCATGGCTCGCGCTCATATATTGCGTAAAAGTTGAAAGAGTTTGAAAAGGCTAAGTATGAAACAATTGCTTGGCTTGTCATCGGGGTTGTGCATGATGAGAGCATTTTGTGTGACGAAAATGAAGCATAGCAAAACTATATGATTTTGTAGGAATAAGCTTTCTTTGGCTATGTTATTTTGATAAGACATAATTCCTTGGTTAGCATGCTTGAAGTATTATTATTTTTATGTCAATATTAAACTTTTATCTTGAATCTTTCGGATCTAAACATTCATGCCACAATAAAGAAAATTACATTGAGAAATATGCTGGGTAGCATTCCACATAAAAAATTCTGTTTTTATCATTTACCTACTCGAGGACGAGCAGGAATTAAGCTTGGGGATGCTTGATACGTCTCCAACGTATCTATAATTTTTGATTGTTCCATGCTATTATATATTCTGTCTTGGATGTTTAATGGGCTTATTTATACACTTTTATATTATTTTTGGGACTAACCTATTAACCCAAGGCCCAGGGCAAATTGCTGTGTTTTTGCCTATTTCAGTGTTCTGTAGAAAAGGAATATCAAACGGAGTCCAAACGGAATGAAACCATCAGGAGCATGATTTTTGGAACAAACGTGATCTAGAGGACTTGGAGTGGACGTCAAGCAACCAACGAGGAGGCCACGAGGCAGGGGGCGCGCCTACCCCCCTGGGCGCGCCCTCCACCCTCGTGGGCCCCTCATGGCTCCACCGACCTACTTCTTCCTCCTATATATACCTACGTACCCCCAATCCATTGAGGAGCACCACGAAAACCTAATTCCACCGCCGCATCCTTCTGTACCCGTGAGATACCATCTTGGGGCCTTTTCCGGTGCTCTGCCGGAGGGGGCATCGATCACGGAGGGCTTCTACATCAACACCATAGCCTCTCCGATGATGTGTGAGTAGTTTACCACAGACCTTCGGGTCCATCGTTATAGCTAGCTGGCTTCTTCTCTCTCTTTGGATCTCAATACAAAGTTCTCCTCGATCTTCTTGGAGATCTATTCGATGTAACTCTTTTTGCGGTGTGTTTGTCGAGATCCGATGAATTGTGGGTTTATGATCAAGATTATCTATGAACAATATTCGATGTAACTCTCTTTTATGTATGATTGGTTATCTTTGCAAGTCTCTTCGGATTATCAGTTTGGTTTGGCCTACTAGATTGATCTTTCTTGCAATGGGAGAAGTGCTTAGCTTTGGGTTCAATCTTGCGGTGCTCGATCCCAGTGACAGTAGGGGAAACGACACGTATTGTATTGTTGCCATCGAGGATAAAAAGATGGGGTTTATATCATCACTACTAGAAAAAGGCTTACTAGTGGCGCACCAGTTTTGCCTACTAGTGGCGCACTACTCGTGCGCCACTAGCACCACGCCACTAGAATATTTTAGTAATGGCGCACCACAGGTGCGCCATTAGTATCTGGTATACTAATGGCGCACCACGGGTGCGCCATTAGTATCCCACAGGTGCGCCATTAGTAACTGGATACTAATGGCGCACCAGATTGAAGTGCGCTATTAGTAACATTTTTTTTTTAAAAAATCGTTTTTTGATAATCTCAGGTCACTATTTCACATATGAGATATCCAACACATATATATACAACAAGCATCCATATAACAATCATATCCAACACACAAGTTTCATCATATATACATACATAGCCAACACATAGTTCCATCGTTACATATTACAAAACTTTCACATTGTTCATCCAACACTGTTATCCATCCAACACCATATTACAAAAGTTTCACATAGTTCAGTTCTCATTGTTCTTCTCCTTCTCCTTCCTCAGCCTGATGTGCCAAGAGCAGCGAGGCGGTCGAGGCAGCTGTGGGATGTAGTCTTCTACCACAATTGGCGTGGTCATGTCGCCCAGCTGTGGGATCGCCGGCGCCACCACCGGTGCGTGGTCATTGTCAGGCACCACCACCATCGCGAGGCCACCTTCAGGCAGGACGGGCACGACCATCGCTAGGTCATCCTCAGCCACCACCATCTCTTGCCCATGGTCAGCCACCACCATCTCTTGCCCTTGGTCAGCCACCACCAGCGCTAGGTCATCCTCAGCCTGATGCCCATCGTCATCCTGCAGCTCCTCATCCCCACTCTGCTCCTCTTCTCCCCCACTCCAGTCCGGATCATTCTTCTTGCTGTCTTTGCTGCTGCCAGAATCGCTGCTGCTTTCGCTAAAGCCAGAATCGCTGTTGCTTTTGCTACAGCCATAATCGCTGCTGCTTTGGCTGTAGCCAGTGTCGCTGCTGCTGCTCCCATTGCCTGTCCAAATGCAACAATGGCCGTTAACAATCGATGTGAGACAAAGCCAAATGTAGAGGAGTAAGAAGAGGCAGAACGCACTGGCATCTTCGTCGTCAGCGTAGCGCATGCGACACATAGTCGTGTTGAAAACCATCACGATGAGCATTGTGGCGTCATCGTCGTACCTGAAGAGAAGAAAGTACCCGGTCCGCAGGTCGTAGCCACTGTAGAACTTCTCCCAACCACGGCACAGGTACATGTGGCCCTCCTCGATCACCAACTCCATGTGCCACAGCCTGCGAACCCCGCTGTCGGCCTGTCGGAGCTTCACATTATCTGGCGGATCTTCACCCAGCATGTTCATAAAAGTGTCAGGCAGCCTCTGCAATTTGGGACAAGAAGTGATGTAGCAAACAACAGAGTTATCATAATGATATGGGTGAAGGGGAGATCTCTCGTTTTATATACCTGCCTCGTGGCTGATATTGAAGTCCCAAGTATGACACTGAAGAACTCGAAAGCATCCAACTCGTACTCTGGTGAGGCAGAGCGGCGGTGGTTGCTTCCCCCCATCTCTGATAAGCAGCAGAAGAGACCAATTAGTACCCTTACAACATCACATTGCAAATAGATGAATTGTGTAGGTATGCATGGATTTAAGATTATTTGTGCAAAGCCAATTTGTCAATGATTAATATGATATCTCAATTTCCACCAAATAATACATTTGTTATACACCACATTTTCTTTTCCTTTGGAAAAGAAAAAAGCACACTACATTCAAGTGAATGTATCTTTTATTGCCCAACTATGCATTGGAAAATGTCCACAAATCCCCAACTATGCATTGGAAAATGTCCACAAATGGAGTGAGATCATTAACTATCAAGTTAATAGGGATAAGAGTACACTTATGATAGTTAATTGTCATCCCAGCAATTTGTTCAAAACAGGTTAGAATCCATTTCAGATTCAGAGCAATTCCAGCATCATTTTCCAACAATAAAAGGGTATCATTAGCATATTGTACTCTTATAATTGAACAATTCTAAGACCATACTCGAAGGGGCTCTAGAGATTGCACTTGCACGCACGGATTGTGTACCACGGTCGAGGGGAGGTAGGGAGGGAATGGGGAGGAAGGGTGGAGAATTTCGTTCACAAATTCTTAGTAGTTTTTTAATACAACAGAATAAATCTTGAGATCTCATTCACAAATTCTTAGTAGTTTTTTAATATAGTAGCTAATTGCCTGATCTGGTTGGTGCCAAGATCAAGTGGTGACCTGACCTCTTGCCTGGAAGTTTCTATTCCTTGCAATCTACTGAATTTCTAGTACCTTGTTTTTTAAACTGCTAAGCTATTTTGAGCTTGAGCATGGGTCAATTCAGTGCCCTACAAGATGACTATCTTCTCAACTAGGAGAATTTCATTGCCTCTTTCTTTAAATTCCAGAATTTAAATAAGGTTATCATTTAATTTGTTCAGAAATTACAATTTAGTAATGCTAAAGGTTCTGCTTCCCTTCTTCCAATGGGCTATGTTGATGTATGTGCTGAATATAGATATATACAATCTAGTTGGTACATCTATACATCTGATAACTGAGCACCATCGGCATCAACGCGCTACTATTGGTGTTATTAATATCAAATAGCCCTGCATACCTAGCCTTATGCAGTATTTTAGTTAATAAACCTACAAGTCACTCACTTCTTACTGATGATTGGTCTGTTGGTGTTTGCTTGCAACTATTGAACACAATAGGTTCCTTCTCTAAATAACTGGAACACAGCAGGTGTTGTGCCTGGTGATGCTAATTGGCTGTCGGTCACCTAAACGTACTTGTTTAATCCCTATGTGTTGCATACAAATATGTACATTCATCACCCCTTAGCAAGTTTATTTATGTTTAACTCAAAATCAGATTTTTTTTAGGTGTTGCATACAGATTTTTTTAGGTGTTCATGTATGTTTTTTTGCTAGCTACTGAGGGAGGGAATGTGGAGGAAGGGTGGAGAGGGAGGAAGGAGGAAGGAGGAGGGGTACCTGGGCGGGCGCGGCTGGTCGCCGGGTGGCGGAGGACGGCAGGGGCAGGCGGGGTGTGGGCACGTCGGAGGAGGAGGAGGCCCTCGCTCGCCGGCTGCTGCAGGGGCCGGAGGAGGCCCTCGCTCGTCGGAGGGAGGAGGAGAGGAGAGGAGCGCTCGGTCGATCTCGTTCGGGGGGCGCGGGGGCGGCGGGGGTGGAGTCCCACGGGGGTCGGGGCAGCGGTGTCGGGGCAGCGCAAGACCACAGCGGCGGCGGCGTCGCCGACTGCGTGCAGGCGCGGCGGACGGAGGGGGCGGAGCAAGGGGCGGTGGCGTACGGTTGGGGTCGAGTGGGGGATCTGGCGAGTGAGGGAGGGAGTCCACAGTGCGAGGGAATAGGTGGAGTGCGGGATGTCTATCTAATGGCGCATCTCCCCCAAGTGCGCCATAAGTACGACGATAGCAATGGCGCACCTCACCCTGGTGCGCCATTAGAAATTACTAGCCCGACTGCTCAGGTTATATTTCCACCTAACCCTATCTCCATCAGAACATGCCCACTAGCCCGACTGGTCAGCACGCAGCACACACACTAGGAGGTCCTGGGTTCGATTCCCAGGCTCCCCAATTTTTGTTTTTATGCATTTAAAATGTTGTTTGATATTTATTTGTGTTTAAATATGTTCAAACTTGTTTAAATCATAACAGTAATATTTTTTTTATAAAAACAGGGTGTGGGGGAGAGGGTGCGGGGGGTGCTCGGCGGCGGTGGAGCGGGGGAGGGTGCGGTGGGTCGTCGGGGGGTGCGGGGGGTGCTCTGTCCTTGTCGTTACCGGTGTAGGATTCCATCGTTACCCCGGAGTTCTGATAACCATCGCTCTTCATGTCCTTGTCCTCGGTGTAGAATGTGTAGCCGTTGAATGCGAGGCGGAGGTTGCGGCGCGCGCGGGCGAGGGCGAGGTTGGTGTCGGCCCTGCGGCGCTGCTCCGGCGAGAGTGGGGTGGGGTCGGAGGGTAGGATGGGGAGAGGGAGGCGGCGGGGGCGCGGATTGGGAGCGGACGGAGAGGAACTGGCGCGAGGGAGAGGGACGAAGGGGAACTGGCGAGGGGGAGGGAGGAATTAGCTATAGCATTCATTTGTGACGGTGGAGCAGGCCGGAGAGGGTGCAGGGGGGTCGTCGGCGGCGGTGGAGCGGGCCGGGGAGGGTGCGGTGGGTCATCGGCGGCGGTGGAGCAGGGGAGCTAGGGTGCGGTGGGTCGTCGGCGGCGGTGGAGCGGGGGAGGGTGCGGGGGGTCGGCGGCGGCGCCCGGTGGAGCGGGGTAGAGGGTGCGGGGGGTGCTCGGCGGCGAGGGGGGCCGGATCTGGCGAGGTGGGATAGCGATCGAGATGGAGGGGGATCGCTAGTAATGGTGCACTGTTCCCTGGTGTGCCATTAGTAGTTTTGCAAAAAAATAAAAAATAAAAAAATATAGTAGTGGCGCACTATGTGGCTAGTGCGCCATTACTAGTTAGAACTAGTAATGGCGCACTGTGCCCTGGTGCGCCATTAGTATGTTTCGAAAAATAAAATAAAATAAATTGTTACTAATGGTGCACCGTTTGTCTGGTGGGCCATTAGTGTCTTTCACACTAATGGCGCACCAGCACATGGTGCGCCACTGCTATATAGCAATGGCGCACCACATGTCTGGTGCGCCATTAGTGGCCATTCCATCTATAGCCCTTTTCCTAGTAGTGCATATTGCTTGAGTTTATCCCTCTACATCATGTCATCTTACCTAATGCATTACTCTGTTCTTATGAACTTAATACTCTAGATGCATGCTAGATAGCGGTTGATTTGTGGAGTAATAGTAGTAGATGCAGGCAGGAGTCGGTGTACTTGTCGCGGACGTGATGCCTATATATATGATCATGCCTAGATATTCTCATAATTATGCACTTTTCTATCAATTGCTCGACAGTAATTTGTTCACCCACCGTAATACTTATGCTATCTTGAGAGAAGCCACTAGTGAAACCTATGGCCCCCGGGTCTATTTTCCATTATATTAATCTCTCGTCAACAAGCTATTTCTGTCGCCGCTTATTTTGCTTTCTTTACTTTTAGTCTTTATCATAAAAATACCAAAAATATTATCTTGTCATCTCTATCAGATCTCACTTTTGCAAGTGATCGTGAAGGGATTGACAACCCCTTTATCGTGTTGGTTGCAAGGTTCTTATTTGTTTTGTAGGTACGAGAGACTTGCGTGTGGCCTCCTACTGGATTGATACCTTGGTTCTCAAAAACTGAGGGAAATACTTACGCTACTTTGCTGCATCACCCTTTCCTCTTCAAGGGAAAAACCAACGCAGTGCTCAAGAGGTAGCAAGGTGCAGGAGGCTTGCAGGAAGGATGTCGAGCAGGCATTTGGTGTGTTCCAATCTCGATTTGCTGTTATCTAGTACCCTGCTCAGACCTAGTCGAAAGATCAAATGTGGGAGATCATGATTTGCTGTGTCATCTTGCACAACATGATCATCGAGAGCGAGTAGGAAGAGCTAGTATTTGACACTAAACCATACTACAGGCAGGGTCCTCTACCCGAAGTTGATCACCAGCTACCGGCAACCTGGACTGCCTACTTCAATATGCGTCAGGAGATCCGAGACCCATAGGTGCATCAACAACTGTAGCAGGATCTGGTGGAGCACCTATGGAGGATCAAGGGCGACGCCTAGCTCGACGTGTGATGAAACATGAGTTTTTATTTCTTGAACTATATAATTTGTATTGAACTATTTGTTGTTGTACTATTTTGATTTTTATTGATTTGCTGTGATGAATATGTGACACAAAAACCACGCCGAACCACGCCGAATATGGGCCGATTCGCGTCGATATCGGGCCATTTTTCGCCAAAAGTGGGCCGAAAGGCGGCCAGGAATGGGCCGATATCGGCGCCTGGGGGCGACGGCTGGATGCCCAACCGCCCCCAGAGCCGATTCTACCGCCGGCTCGCCCCCAGGCGGCGATTTTTCTGCCTCCTGGGAGGGCCAACAGCTGGAGATGCTCTTATGCGCACGACTTTGCTCTTCTCTGGGTCCTAACCTCGCCGGCGGCCTTGGACACACCAGACGTCGCGGCCTCGATCTGCTGGACAAGGAGTGTGGGTTCTAGTGGGAGGAGATTGGGAAGGAGAAGCTCGTCGGGGCTGTTGTCTTTCATGAGCGTGGGGTGTTCCTCTGCTGCAAGGGCCCTGAGGAGTGGTGACTCTGAACGCCTCTCCCCATCCTCCTGGCTGCCGCCATCAACGCCTACTACTTTGACATGTCATCCTCCCACGGATCCACGCAATAAACTGATGAGGCAGTCAAGCGGCCGGCCGTCTGTTCATCACCATTTGCCTACAATGGGTCGGCTCCTCGCCCCCTGCGTAGGTGACCAAGGGGACCCAACCCTCCGCCGCCGCCGCTGGTCCGCGCCGGGCTATGTCCGCGCGTGCGATGGCGGTGGCAGAGGCATCGCCCTCTCACTTCGGGCTAGGGATGCGCTGAAGGAAATATGCCCTAGAGGCAATAATAAAGTTGTTATTTATATTTCCTTATATCATGATAAATGTTTATTATTCATCTAGAATTGTATTAACTGGAAACTTAGTACATGTGTGAATATATAGACAAACTAAGTGTCACTAGTATGCCTCTACTTGACTAGCTCGTTGAATCAAAGATGGTTAAGTTTCCTAGCCATAGACATGAGTTGTCATTTGATTAACGGGATCACATCATTAGAGAATGATGTGATTGACTTGACCCATTCTGTTAGCTTAGCACTTGATCATTTCAGTTTACTGCTATTGCTTTCTTCATGACTTATACATGTTCATATGACTTTGAGATTATGCAACTCCCGATTACCGGAGGAACACTTTGTGTGCTACCAAACGTCACAACGTACGTAAGTGGGTGATTATAAAGGTGCTCTACAGGTGTCTCCAATGTTACTTGTTGAGTTGGCGTAGGTCAAGATTAGGACTGTCGGAGAGGTATCTCTGGGCCCTCTCGGTAATGCACATCACTATAAGCCTTGCAAGCAATGTGACTAATGAGTTAGTTGCGGAATGATGCATTACGAAACGACTAAAGAAACTTGCCAGTAACGAGATTGAGCTAGGTATGAGGATACCGACGATCGAATCGCTCGGGCAAGTAACATACTGATGACAAAGGGAACAACGTATGTTGTTATGCGGTTTGACCGATAAAGATCTTCGTAGAATATGTAGGAACCAATATGAGCATCCAGGTTCCGCTATTGGTTATTGACCAGAGACGTGTCTCGGTCATGTCTACATAGTTCTCGAACCCATAGGGTCCGCACGCTTAAAGTTCTGTGACGATCGGTATTATGAGTTTTTGTGTTTTGATGTACCGAAGGTAGTTCAGAGTCCCGGATATGATCACGGACATGACGAGGAGTCTCGAAATGGTCGAGAGGTAAAGATCGATATATTGGAAGCCTATATTTGGACATCGGAATGGTTCCGGGTGAAATCGGGATTTTACCGGAGTACCGGGAAGTTACCGGAAACCCCCGGTAATTGTATGGGCCTTAATGGGCCATAGTGGAGAGAGAGAGGGAGGAGGCCAGGGCAGGCCGCACGCCCCCTCCCCCTCTGGTCCGAATTGGACTAGGAGGGGGGCGGCGCCCCCCTTTCCTTCCTCCCTCTCTCCCCCTTCCTTCTCTCCTAGTCCATCTAGGGAAGGGGGGAATCCTACTCCCGGTGGGAGTAGGACTCCTCCAGGGCGCGCCATAGCTAGGCCGGCCCTCCCCCCTCCTCCACTCCTTTATATACGTGGCCAGGGGGCACCCCATAGACACACAAGTTGATCAGTTGATCTTTTAGCCGTGTGCGGTTCCCCCTCCACCATAATCCACCTCGGTCAGATCGTAGCAGTGCTTAGGCGAAGCCCTGCGTCGGTAGCATCATCATCACATCATCACGCCATCGTGCTAACGGAACTCTCCCTTGAAACTCTGCTGGATCGGAGTTCCTAGGACGTCACCGAGCTGAACGTGTGCTGAACTCGGAGGTGCCGTGCGTTCGGTACTTGGATCGTCGGATAGTGAAGACGTACGACTACATCAACTGCGTTCTCATAACGCTTCCGCTTACGGTCTACAAGGGTACGTGGACAACACTCTCCCCTCTCATTGCTATGCATCACCATGATCTTGCGTGTGCGTAGGAATTTTTTTGAAATTACTACGTTCCCCAACAGTGGTATCAGAGCCAGGTTTATGCGTAGATGATATATGCACGAGTAGAACACAAGTGAGTTGTGGGCGATACAAGTCATACTGCTTACCAGCATGTCACACTTTGATTCGGCGATATTGTTGGATGAAGCGGCCCAGACCGACATTACGCGTACGCTTACGCGAGACTGGTTCTACCGACGTGCTTTGCACACAGGTGGCTGGCGGGTGTCAGGTTCTCCAACTTTAGTTGAATCGAGTGTTGCTACGCCCGGTCCTTGTGAAGGTTAAAACAGCACATACTTGACGAAATATCGTTGTGGTTCTGATGCGTAGGTAAGAACGGTTCTTGCTCAGCCCGTAGCAGCCACGTAAAACTTGCAACAACAAAGTAGAGGACGGCTAACTTGTTTTTGAAGGGCATGTTGTGATGTGATATGGTCAAGACATGATGCTAAATTTTATTGTATGAGATGATCATGTTTTGTAACCGAGTTATCGGCAACTGGTAGGAGTCATATGGTTGTCGCTTTATTGTATGAAATGCAATCACCATGTAATTGCTTTACTTTATCACTAAGCGGTAGCGATAGTCGTAGAAGCAATAGTTGGCGAGACGACAGCGATGCTAAGATGGAGATCAAGGTGTCGCGCTGGTGACGATGGTGATCATGACGGTGCTTTGGAGATGGAGATCAAAGGCACAAGATGATGATGGCCATATCATATCACTTATATTTATTGCATGTGATGTTTATCTTTTATGCATCTTATTTTGCTTAGATCAACGGTGGCATTATAAGATGATCTCTCACTAAATTTCAAGGTATAAGTGTTCTCCCTGAGTATGCACCGTTGCGAAAGTTCGTCGTGCCGAGATACCACATGATGATCGGGTGTGATAAGCTCTACGTTCACATACAACGGGTGCAAGCCAGTTTTGCACACACAGAATACTCGGGTTAAACTTGACGAGCCTAGCATATGCAGATATGGCCTCGGAACACTGAGACCGAAAGGTCGAGCGTGAATCATATAGTAGATATGATCAACATAGTAATGTTCACCATTGAAAACTACTCCATCTCACGTGATGATCGGACATGGTTTAGTTGATTTGGATCACGTGATCACTTAGATGATTAGAGGGATGTCTATCTAAGTGGGAGTTCTTAAGTAATATGATTAATTGAACTTTAATTTATCATGAACTTAGTACCTGATAGTATTTTGCATGTCTATGTTGTTGTAGATAGATGGCCCGTGCTGTTGTTCCGTTGAATTTTAATGCGTTCCTTGAGAAAGCAAAGTTCAAACATGATGGTAGAAATTACACGGACTGGGTCCGTAACTTGAGGATTATCCACATTGCTACACAGAAGAATTACATCCTGGAAGCACCGCTAGGTGTACCACCCGCGCCGGAAACTGCAGACATTGTGAATGCCTAGCAGTCGCATGTTGATGACTACTTGATAGTTCAGTATGCCATGCTTTACGGCTTAGAACCGGGACTTCAACGACATTTTGAACGTCATGGACCATATGAGATGTTCCAAGAGTTGAAGTTAATATTTCAAGCAAATGCCCGGATTTAGAGATATGAAGTCTCCAATAAGTTCTACACCTGCAAGATGGAGGAGAATAGTTCTGTCAGTGAGCATATACTCAAAATGTCCGGGTATAACAACCACTTGATTCAACTAGGAGTTAATCTTCCGGATGATAGTGTCATTGACAGAATTCTTCAATCACTGCCACCGAGCTACAAGAGCTTCGTGATGAACTATAATATGCAAGGGATGGATAAGACAATTCCCGAGCTCTTCGCGATGCCAAAGGCTGCGGAGGTAGAAATCAAGAAGGAGCATCAGGTGTTGATGGTCAACAAGACCACCAGTTTCAAGAAAAAGGGTAAAGGGAAGAAGGGGAACTTCAAGAAGAACAGCAAGCAAGTTGCTGCTCAAGTGAAGAAGCCCAAGTCTGGACCTAAGCCTGAGACTGAGTACTTCTACTGCAAAGGGACTGGTCACTGGAAGCGGAACTGCCCCAGGTATTTGGCGGATAAGAAGGATAGCAAGGTGAACAAAGGTATATGTGATATACATGTTATTGATGTGTACCTTACTAATGCTCGCAGTAGCACCTGGGTATTTGATACTGGTTCTGTTGCTAATATTTGCAACTCGAAACAGGGACTACGGATTAAGCGAAGATTGGCTAAGGACGAGGTGACGATGCGCGTGGGAAATGGTTCCAAAGTCGATGTGATCGCAGTCGGCACACTACAACTACATCTACCTTCAGGATTAGTTTTAGACCTGAATAATTGTTATTTGGTGCCAGCGTTGAGCATGAACATTATATCTGGATCTTGTTTGATGCGAGACGGTTATTCATTTAAATCTGAGAATAATGGTTGTTCTATTTATATGAGTAATATCTTTTATGGTCATGCACCCTTGAAGAGTGGTCTATTTTTGATGAATCTCGATAGTAGTGATACACATATTCATAATATTGAAGCTAAAAGATGCAGAGTTGATATGATAGTGCAACTTATTTGTGGCACTGTCGTTTAGGTCATATTGGTGAAAAGCGCATGAACAAACTCCATTCTGATGGATGATACGTCCATTTTGCATCATGCTTTTATATCGATATTTATTGCATTATGGGTTGTTACTACACGTTATGTCACAATACTTATGCATATTCTCTCTTATTTTACAAGGTTTACATAAGGAGGGAGAATGCCGGCAGCTGGAATTCTGGGCTGGAAAAGGAGCAAATATTAGAGACCTATTCAGCACAACTCCAAAAGTCCTGAAACTCCATGAAAGTCATTTTTGGAAATAATAAAAAATACTGAGCGGAAGAAATACGTCAGGAGGGCCACCACCTGTCCACGAGGGTGGGGGGCGCGCCATACCCCCCAGGGCGCGCCCCCTACCTCGTGGGCCCCCTGTTGGCTCTCCGGTGGCCATCTTCTGCTATATGAAGTCTTTCGTCCAGGAAAAAATAATAAGCAACCTTTCGGGACGAGACTCCGCCGCCACGAGGCGGAACCAATCTAGGGCTCCGGCAGAGCTGTTCTGCCGGGGACACTTCCCTCCGGGAGGGGGAAATCATCGCCATCGTCATCACCAACGCTCCTCTCATCGGGAGAGGGCAATCTCCATCAACATCTTCACCAGCACCATCTCCTCTCAAAACCCTATTTCATCTCTTGTATCCAATTCTTATCTCCAAGTCCGGGATTGGTACTAGTAGGTTGCTAGTAGTGTTGATTACTCCTTGTAGTTGATGCTAGTTGGTTTATTTGGTGGAAGATCATATGTTCAGATCCTTTATGCATATTAATACCCCTCTGATTATGAACACGAATATGCTTTGTGAGTGGTTACGTTTGTTCCGGAGGACATGGGAGAAGTCTTGCTATTAGTAGTCATGTGAATTTGGTATTCGTTCGATATTTTGATGAGATGTATGTTGTCTAGCCTCTAGTCGTGTTATGTGAACGTCGACTACATAACACTTCACCATTATTTGGGCCTAGAGGAAGGCATTGGGAAATAATAAGTAGATGATGGGTTGCTAGAGTGATAGAAGCTTAAACCCTAGTTTATGCGTTGCTTCGTAAGGGGCTGATTTGGATCCACATGTTTCATGCTATGGTTAGGTTTACCTTAATACCTTTGTTGTAGTTGCGGATGCTTGCAATAGAGGTTAATCATAAGTGGGATGCTTGTTCAAGGAAGAACAGCACCCAAGCACCGGTCCACCCACATATCAAATTATCAAAGTACCGAACGCGAATCATATGAACATGATGAAAACTAGCTTGACGATAATTCCCATGTGTCCTCGGGAGCGCTTTTCTCTATATAAGAGTTTGTCCAGGCTTGTCCTTTGCTACAAAAAGGATTGGGCCACCTTTCTGCACTTTATTTACTTTTGTTACTTGTTGCTCGTTACTAATTATCCTATCACAAAACTATCTGTTACCACTTATTTCAGTACTTGGAGAGAATACCTTGCTGAAAACCGCTTATCATTTCGTTCTGCTCCCCGTTGGGTTCGACACTCTACTTATCGAAAGGACTACGATAGATCCATATACTTGTGGGTCATCAAGACTCTTTTCTGGCGCCGTTGCCGGGGAGTGAAGCGCCTTTGGTAGGTGGAATTTGGTAAGAAAAAAAATTATATAGTGTGCTGAAATTTACTGTCACCTGTTACTATGGAAAGTAATCCTCTGAGGGGCTTGTTCGGGGTATCTTCACCCCACCCAGTAGAGCAAAGAGTTGCTCCTCAACCTACTGAACCTACTGAAAATGAAAATGAGAATGAAAATGTTCACTTTGAAATTCCTTCGGGTAAGTTAGAAAAACTGCTAGCTAATCCTTTTGCAGGAGATGGAACAAAGCATCCTGATGAGCACCTAATATATGTGGATGAAGTTTGTGGATTATTTAAGCTTGCAGGTATACCCGGTGATGTTGTTAAGAGGAAGGTCTTCCCTTTATCTTTGAAGGGAGACGCATCGACATGGTATATGCTATGTGATGATACGCGATCATGGAACTACAAACGATTGAAATTGGAATTTCATAGAAATTTTATCCTATGCATCTTGTTCATCGTGATCGCAATTATATATATAATTTTTGGCCTCGCGAAGGAGAAAGCATCGCTCAAGCTTGGGGGAGGCTTAAATCAATGTTATATTCATGCCCCAATCATGAGCTCTCAAGAGAAATAATTATTCAAAGTTTTTATGCTCGGCTTTCTGATAACAATCGCACCATGCTCGATACTTCTTGTGCTGGCTCTTTTATGATGAAGACTATTGAATTAAAATGGAATTTGTTGGATAGAATTAAACGCAACTCTGAAGATTGGGATCTCGACGAAGGTAAGGAGTCAGGTATGACACCTAAGTTTGATTGTGTTAAATCTTTTATGGATACCAATGTTTTCCGTAAATTTAGCACTAAATATGGACTTGACTCTGAGATAGTAGCTTCTTTCTGTGAATCTTTTGCTACTTATGTTGATCTCCCCAAAGAGAAGTGGTTTAAATATCATCCTCCCATAGAAGTAAAAGTAGCTGCACCTATTAAAGTTGAAGAAAAGACGGTCACTTATAATGATCCTATTGTTCCTACTTCTTATGTTGAGAAACCACCTTTCCCTGTTAGAATAATGGATCATACTAAAGCTTCAACTGTGGTTCGTAAAAGCAATATTAGAACTTATACACCTCCTGAGCTAATTAAAGTTGAACCTAATATTGCTATTGTTAAAGATCTCTTGTCTGATAATATTGATGGGTATGTTATTTATTTCTGTGATGAAACTGCTAGAATTGCCAAACCTTGTGCTAAAGATAAACATAGACTTATGGTAGGCATGCCTGTTAGTTCTGTTAAAATAGGAGATCATTGTTATCATGGCTTATGTGACATGGGTGCTAGTGCTAGTGCAATACCTTTTGACTTATACAAAGAAATTATGCATGATATTGCACCTGCTGAGTTGGAAGATATTGATGTCACAATTAAACTTGCCAATAGAGATACTCTTTCACCAATGGGAATTGTTAGAGATGTTGAAGTCTTGTGCGGGAAAACTAAATATCCTGCCGATTTTCTTGTTCTTGGTTCCCCACAAGATAGCTTTTGTCCCATTATATTTGGTAGACCCTTCTTGAACACCGTTAATGCTAGGATAGACTACAAAAAGCATGTTGTTACTATTGGTTTGGGTGATATGTCTCATGAGTTTAATTTCTCTAAATTTAGTAGACAACACCATGAAGAAGAATTGCCTAGTAAGGATGAAACTATTGGTCTTGCTTCTATTGCCATACCTCCTAGTGATCCTTTAGAACAATATTTCCTAGACCATGAAAATGATATGTTTATGAATGAAAGAAGGGAAATAGATGAAGTATTCTTTAAACAGGAACCTATTCTGAAACACAATTTGCCTGTTGAAATCCTAGGGGATCCTCCTCCACCCAAGGGTGATCCCGTGTTTGAGCTTAAACCGTTGCCTGATACTCTTAAATATGCTTATCTTGATGAGAAAAAGATATATCCTGTTATTATTAGTGCTAACCTTTCAGAGCATGAAGAAGAGAGATTATTGAAAACTCTAAAGAAGCACCGTGCTGCTATTGGATATACTCTTGATGATCTTAACGGCATTAGTCCCACTCTATGTCAGCATAAAATAAATTTGGAAGAAGATGCCAAACCAGTTCGTGATCATCAACGACGGCTGAATCCTAAGATAAAAGAAGTGGTAAGAAAGGAAATACTAAAGCTCCTTGAGGCAGGTATAATTTATTCCGTTGCTGATAGTCAGTGGGTAAGTCCTGTCCATTGTGTCCCTAAGAAGGGAGGTATTACCGTCGTTCCTAATGATAAAGATGAATTGATTCCGCAAAGAATTATTACAGGTTATAGGATGGTAATTGATTTTCGCAAATTAAATAAGGCTACTAAGAAAGATCATTATCCCTTACCTTTTATCGATCAAATGCTAGAAAGATTATCCAAACATACACATTTTTGCTTCCTAGATGGTTATTCTGGTTTCTCTCAAATACCTGTGTCAGCCAATGATCAATCAAAGACTACTTTTACTTGCCCTTTTGGTGCTTTTGCTTACAGACGTATGACTTTTGGTTTATGTAATGCACCTGCTACCTTTCAAAGACGCATGATGGCTATATTCTCTGAATTTTGTGAAAAGATTTGTGAGGTTTTCATGGACAACTTTTCCGTCTATGGATCCTCTTTTGATGATTGCTTGAGCAACCTTGATCGAGTTTTGCAGAGATGTGAAGAAACTAATCTTGTCTTGAATTGGGAAAAGTGCCACTTTATGGTTAATGAAGGTATTGTCTTGGGGCATAAAGTTTCTGAAAGAGGTATTGAGGTTGATAAGGCCAAAGTTGATGCTATTGAAAAGATGCCATGTCCCAAGGACATCAAAGGTATAAGAAGTTTCCTTGGTCATGCCGGGTTTTATAGGAGGTTCATTAAGGACTTCTCAAAAATTTCTCGGCCTCTGACTAATTTATTACGAAAAGATATACCATTTGTCTTTGATGATGATTGTGTAGAAGCATTTGAAATACTTAAGAAAGCATTGATCTCTGCACCTATTGTTCAGCCACCTGATTGGAATTTACCCTTTGAAATTATGTGTGATGCTAGTGATTATGTTGTAGCTGTTGTTCTAGGGCAAAGAGTTGATAAGAAATTAAATGTTATTCAATATCCTAGTAAAACTCTAGAAAATGCTTAGAGAAATTATGCTACTACTGTAAAAGAATTCTTAGCAGTTGTATTTGCTTGTGATAAGTTCAGATCTTATATTGTTGACTCTAAAGTAACTATTCACACTGATCATGCTACAATTAAATATCTTATGGAAAAGAAAGATGCTAAACCTAGACTTATTAGATGGGTTCTCTTGCTACAAGAATTTGATTTGCACATTGTTGATAGAAAAGGAGCTGAGAACCCCGTTGCAGACAACTTGTCTAGGTTAGAAAATGTTCTTGATGACCCACTACCTATTGATGATAGCTTTCCTGATGAGCAATTAAATGTCATAAATGCTTCTTGTACTGCTCCATGGTATGCTGATTATGCTAATTACATTGTTGCTAAATTTATACCACCTAGTTTCACATACCAGCAAAAGAAAAAGTTTTTCTATGATTTGAGACATTACTTTTGGGATGACCCACATCTTTATAAAGAAGGAGTAGATGGTGTTATTAGACGTTGTGTACCTGAGCATGTACAGGAACAGATCCAACGTAAGTGTCACTCCGAAGCTTATGGAGGACACCACGCTGGAGATAGAACTGCACATAAGGTATTGCAATCCGGTTTTTATTGGCCTACTCTCTTCAAGGATGCCCGTAAGTTTGTCCTATCTTGTGATGAATGTCAAAGAATTGGTAATATTAGTAGACGTCAAGAAATGCCTATGAACTATTCACTTGTTATTGAACCATTTGATGTTTGGGGCTTTGATTATATGGGACCTTTTCCTGCCTCTAATGGATATACACATATTTTAGTTGATGTTGATTACGTTACTAAGTGGGTAGAAGCTATTCCAACTAGTAGTGCTGATCATAACACTTCTATTAAAATGCTTAAAGAAGTTATTTCTCCAAGGTTTGGAGTCCCTAGATATTTAATGACTGATGGTGGTTCACATTTTATTCATGGTCCTTTCCGTAAAATGCTTGCTAAATACAATGTTAATCATAGAATTGCATCCCCTTATCACCCACAGTCTAGTGGTCAAGTAGAATTGAGCAATAGAGAGCTCAAATTAATTTTGCAAAAGACTGTCAATAGATCTAGAAAGAATTGGTCCAAGAAACTTGATGATGCATTATGGGCCTATAGAACTGCATATAAAAATCCTATGGGTATGTCTCCGTATAAAATGGTTTATGGAAAAGCATGTCACTTACCTCTCGAACTAGAACATAAGGCATATTGGGCTATTAAAGAGCTCAACTATGATTTCAAACTTGCCGGTGAGAAGAAGTTATTTGATATTAGCTCACTCGATGAATGGAGAACCCAAGCCTATGAAAATGCCAAGTTGTTTAAAGGAAAAGTTAAAAGATGGCATGACAAAAGGATACAAAAGCGTGAGTTTAATGTAGGTGATTATGTATTGCTATACAACTCTCGTTTAAGATTTTTTGCAGGAAAACTTCTCTCTAAATGGGAAGGTCCTTATGTTATCGAGGAGGTCTATCGTTCCGGTGCCATAAAAATCAACAACTTCGAAGGCACAAATCTGAAGGTGGTGAACGGTCAAAGAATTAAACTCTATATCTCAGGTAATCTCATAAATGTTGAAACCAATGTTATTGAAACCGTAACCCCGGAGGAATACATAAGGGACACTTTCCGGAACGTTACAGACTCCGAAAAGGAATAGGTATGTGGTACGGTAAGTAAACCGACTCCAAAACAGTTCTAAAGGCAATATTTCTCCGTTTTGGAATATTTAGAAAAATAGAAAAATAAGAAGCAGTCCGGGAAGGACACGAGGGCCCCACGAGGGTGGAGGGCGCGCCCTACCCCCTAGGCGCGCCCCCCTACCTCATGGGCACCTTGTGTGCTCTCCGGACTCCGTTTTCTTGCACGATACGTATTTTGGTCGGTAAAAATTCATTATATAATCTCCTGAAGGTTTTGACTCCTGTATACGCAAATATTCTCTGTTCTTGTTTTGAGCTGTTGCTATTGCAGATTAGAGCAAGATGTCTTCTCAAGAGTCAGTCGGGGAGAGCCGGGTGTCTCATCCGGCATCGGAACCAAGGACAAACAGCGACGCTGACCACTTTGGGCCAGCAACGGAGGAAGAGATGGAGGCTGATTTGATGAGGATAGATGCCATGGAGGATCAACAAGTCACTTCTCGCTTCCGAGCTGGGTTCACGATGGGAGAACTACAGAGCTCAGCCATTCCAAACTTGATTATCTCTTCCAATGTTAGATTTCTTTCTTATGAAAATATGAAGAAGAGTGTCGCTTGTTCTCCCGTAGCTATGCAACACCCTTGGGTGCAAGGAGCTTTAGCCGTTACAGGAAAGCTTCGTAAGGAAATAATGTACCTCAAGCAGCAAGTCAATAAGCTCGAGGAGGATAATTGTATCCTGAGAGGCATCATCGCCAAGAATATTATACCATCCCCGAAGAAGGAGACATAATCACATGGGTATGGGCACTCCCCTTGGCAACTGCCAAGCTTGGGGGAGGTGCCCCGGTATCGTATCACCATCACACTCCTATCTTTACCGTTTTTCTTAGTTCGATCCTATTAGTAGTATCTTGATCTAGTAGAATAAAGTCTTGGCATGATCTAGTTTCGAGTTTTGCTCTATGATCTCTCTATGTAATCGAGTCCATGAGCTATATAATAAAGATTAGTGTTGAGTCAAGGGCTTGATTATTTTGCCATGATCTTGAGTGAATAAAAGAAAAGAGAAAAAGAATAAAAAGAAACAAAGAGATCATATTGATCTTATTGAGAGTAATGACTTCACATAGAAAGAGTATGATGATTAAAAGTTGTTGAGAGTTGACAAGCATAGCTTTGGTCATCGTTGCAATTAATAGGAAGTAATAAAGAAAGAGATGTTTCACATATAAATATACTATCATGGACATCTTTTATGATTGTGAGCACTCATTAAAATATGACATGCTAAAGAGTTGATGTTGGACAAGGAAGACAACGTAATGGGTTATGTTTTCTTATATCTGAGATAAAGTATATTGTCATGGATCGTCCAACATGTTGAGCTTGCCTTTCCCCCTCATGCTAGCCAAATTCTTTGCACCAAGTAGAGATACTACTTGTGCTTCCAAATACCCTTAAACCCAGTTTTGCCATGAGAGTCCACCATATCTACCTATGGATTGAGTAAGATCCTTCAAGTAAGTTGTCATCGGTGCAAGCAATAAAAATTGCTCTCTAAATATGTATGATTGATTGGTGTGGAGGAAATAAGCTTTATATGATCTTGTGATGTGGAAGAAATAAAAGCGACGGACTGCATAATAAAGGTTCATATCACAAGTGGCAATATAAAGTGACGTTCTTTCGCATTAAGATTTTGTGCATCCAACCCTGAAAGCGCATGGCAACCTCTGCTTCCCTCTGCGAAGGGCCTATCTTTTATTATTACCTTCTATCTTATGCAAGAGTCATGGTGATCTTCACCTTTCCTTTTTACATTTTATCCTTTGGCAAGCACAGGGTGTTGGAAAGATCCTGATAGATATATCTAATTGGATGTAAGTCAGCATGAGTTGTTATTGTTGACATTACCCTTGAGGTAAAAGGTTGGGAAGCAAAACTCTAAGCCCCTATCTTTCTCTATGTCCGATTAAAACTCCATAACCACAAGTATTGCGTGAGTGTTAGCAATTATGAAAGACTAAATGATAGTTGAGTATGTGAACTTGCTAGAAAGCTCTGACATAGACTCTTTTTGATGTTATGATAAATTGCAATTGCTTCAATGACTGAGATTATAGTTTGTTAGTTCTCAATAAAGTTTTTGATTCATACTTTTGCATTGTGAATAGATTATTACTTGAGCATAAGAAATAATATGACAATATCAATATATGTTGCTGTTATGAAAACAATCATGATGCCCTCATGTCCGTATTTTATTTTATCGACACCTCTACCTCTAAACATGTGGACATATTTATCGTTATCGGCTTCCGCTTGAGGACAAGCGAGGTCTAAGCTTGGAGGAGTTGATACGTCCATTTTGCATCATGCTTTTATATCGATATTTATTGCATTATGGGCTGTTACTACACGTTATGTCACAATACTTATGCCTATTCTCTCTTATTTTACAAGGTTTACATAAGGAGGGAGAATGCCGGCAGCTGGAATTCTGGGCTGGAAAAGGACCAAATATTATAGACCTATTCTGCACAACTCCAAAAGTCTTGAAACTCCACGGACGTCATTTTTGGAAATAATAAAAAATACTGAGCCGAAGAAATACATCAGGGGGGCCACCACCTGTCCACGAGGGTGGGGGCGCGCCCAACCCCCCAGGGCGCCCCCCCCCCCCCCCGCCCGCCCGCCTCGTGGGCCCCCTGTTGGCTCTCCGGTGGCCATCTTCTACTATATGAAGTCTTTTGTCCAGGAAAGAATAATAAGCAACCTTTCGGGACGAGACTCCGCCGCCACGAGGCGGAACCTTGGCGGAACCAATCTAGGGCTCCGGCAGAGCTGTTCTACCGGGGACACTTCCCTCCGGGAAGGGGAAATCATCTCCATCGTCATCACCAACGCTCCTCTCATCGGGAGAGGGCAATCTCCATCAACATCTTCACCAGCACCATCTCCTCTCAAAACCCTAGTTCATCTCTTGTATCCAATTCTTGTCTCCAAGTCCGGGATTGGTACTAGTAGGTTGCTAGTAGTGTTGATTACTCCTTGTAGTTGATGCTAGTTGGTTTATTTGGTGGAAGATCATATGTTCAGATCCTTTATGCATATTAATACCCCTCTGATTATGAACACGAATATGCTTTGTGATTAGTTACGTTTGTTCCTGAGGACATGGGAGAAGTCTTGCTATTGGTAGTCATGTGAATTTGGTATTCGTTCGATATTTTGATGAGATGTATGTTGTCTAGCCTCTAGTCGTGTTATGTGAACGTCGACTACATAACACTTCACCATTATTTGGGCCTAGAGGAAGGCATTGGGAAGTAATAAGTAGATGATGGGTTGCTAGAGTGATAGAAGCTTAAACCCTAGTTTATGCGTTGCTTCG
>NC_057814.1:583323962-583333979 GCF_018294505.1 Triticum aestivum | reverse complement strand
CCGGTTGAGGGCGGTGGGGCCCGGCGGTTCGGCCGGTGGTGGCTGGCGGCTCAGGGGGGGTGGAGTCTGATGATAAACTGCAACCCCTTGATTTCGTATCCAACGGCTGGAAAATCTAATGACCAGAGATGAAAAAGTCAGTCGACTGACGTGTAGCCTCACCCCGCACGTACACATGCACGCACGCAAGACATGCACGCATGCAGGCGTGCAACACTGACACGTACACATAACGAACACACGCACGCATGCAGGCGTGCAACACTGACACGTACACATGCACGCACGAACACACACACGCATGCAGGCGTGCAACACTGACACGTACACATGCACGCACGAACACACGCACGTATGCACACATGCATGCAACACTGAAACGTACCCTTGCACGCACGCAACACTCACACGCCTGCATGCACACAACACACAACGCAAGACACACGCTCAACCTATACGTGCATGCACCCTTTGTTAAGGACATGAATTGTTACGGGTATTAATCAATCTTATCTGTGATAAGCAGAACATTGATGTTTGCAGCGGTCTTTATGAATCACAACGTATCGAACGGGCTATCAACATAGTAGGCTTATCTACATGAAAAGGATGACGTCACACTCAATGAACAATCATCGGTTTATGAAATGCCCACTTCTGACTGCCCTGGCCCACCAAAGGTTCCTCTGTTGTGCGCTGCTTGCGTTGGGTCACTGACATGCAGGCCATGTACCCAAAGAGCCCACACGTCAGTGGAAGAATGACGCGGTGTCCTACGTCAGAGTCGAGGGCGCCACACGCTGCACGCCCGGCAGAACACGCCTCCTTACCGCATTCAAACGCCTCCATGAAACCCGCCTGTGTGGAAGCCGAGAAACCCACTCTGGACACATGTCCGTTCATGACCGGGCCGACATTAAACGCAACACCGGCCGAGCTCCTCCCGTCCGCCGTCTATTTAATCTCCTATTTAAACGAGGCCAAAGGACGGCCAAGAATCGCACGCCTCTGCCGCTCCCCTATCTCCTCCTTCACCATTTTGTCCACTCTTACAATGGCTTACGAAGAGTAGTTATTCTACACAAGCCATTTGTCTAGGTTTGTATCTCTCACACACACCCACGTAGGTGGGGGACGTGCACGAAGAGAAGAGGTGCACGCACGACGCACGTACTCCCGTCTCTTTCCCAACCACACCCGGGCGGGTACACGGTGGAGCTCATTTCTGTACGAAAAGGCAGCCCACGTGGTAATTTGACCGTGTACTGGTTGTCCACTTGGTGGAGGGAGGATCGTCTACCACGGGTGAACAAACAAATTGCGACCTGACGCGTTATGTTAAAAAAAGAGGCAAACCATGTGGGGCCTACCTTAGAGGCAAGGCTCTATACTCTGGAGTACTTTTGATGTGTCCTGTCAACTTGCAGAACGAGGAGAAGCTTGCTTAGTACGCAGTCTCCCCCGCCCACGGGCGCGGTGGCTCGCAGGATGAGGTGAAGCTTGCTTTCTAGTAGTACTATTGTACGCCTTACGCCCGCTCCCTCGCCCACGTGCACGGTGGCTCGCAGGACGAGGAGAAAATTTTACTACTCCCTACTACCTTGGTTAGAGAGATTATCATATTGTTGGGAATATATATATATGTCCTTTAGTACTCCCTCCATTTACTTATACAAGGCCACTATAAAAAAATACATTTTGCATCTATACAAGGCCACAAATAGTAATCGAGACAAAAGTTACTACTCCCTCCTTTCCAGTTTATGGCTCAATTTCAAAATCTCTCCAACCAAGGTAGACGATGAGTGGTCGAATTAATTTCATACTCCTAGTTTGCACAAGTAATTAATACGCTCATTTTTCTCAAGAAGTTATGTTTACCGAGGCATTAATTAGAAGGAATGCATGAATGACCACTAAATTTCCATGAACTTCTACATGCATTGGTGAGTTTTCTCTTGACACTGCTTGCATCGGGTGATCTAACGCACCTCGAAATCCAACACGTGATGGTACTACTACTAGTAGTAGAATTGAGACTTATAAAATGAAAAAACGAATGTTTTTTAGATGAGCCCTATAAACCCTAGTGGGTACATACTCCGTAAAATCAGATTTTCCCAAAACTAAGTCGCTCAACATTTATTTGCTTGTTTCCCTTCCTGCCTCCTTGCCTCGAACAGACTATGCCAAACTCCCCTGCCTGCCGCGCGGGAAAAGACCCGTTCTCGCCTTTTTTAGTCTGGGTTTGTATCGATGGATAGCGTGAAGCGGCAAAAACCCAAGCCGTGTCTTGTACTCCTCCGTCGACGCTCGCTTTCATGAATTCTGTACTTCCTGTCACCGACATGTGTGACATATAACAACCGGGTCGACGTGTCAAGCACCAAATAACAGTGCAGAACAACAGGAGGGACGCACCCCAGTCGTACCGCCCCAGTAGTAGAAGTAATGAGCAATGAGATGTCAAATCACAATGCTGCACCTTCCCAGACGGACGAAGCAACTATTATTTCACACTTCGGTTCGCCATCATCTCAAACCATGTAGTATTGCTTCTGCCTCAAGAGGGACACGCGCATCGCCTTGGTACATCATGACACGTGGGACCGCATGACAGGCCATGCTCCCCCGCCGATCGCTCGGTAAAATCACCTCATTTTTACTACTATACTTCCTCCGTATCGGTTTACATGGCATGCATGTCGTTCTAGGTTGAGAATTTAACTGGCTATATATGTGATGAACAGTATATGTTTAGAAACTACATCCGCTTAATGATCCAATGATATACTTTTTGTGACATAGTAACTCAGATTTAATTAGTCAAATGGATGACCTAGAACTATGTGCACGCCCTATAAACCGAGACGTCTAAAAAAATGAGACGGAGAGGGTAGTTCAGTACGTATCTTTTTAGATCAATATAGTCGGGATTCACCAAAGAGCAAAACCAAGTGGTAGGCTGCACCTGTCGTGTTGGCGTAGTGACTCAAGCAGGGTCAGTCCGCACACGAAATGGCGACACACTTAACAGGACCCCTTTGGCCGACATGTGGCTCATCCACCGTCTTGTTCTACGTGCGATGCACCAAATTACAATTCGGAGCAGCGGTTGGAATTGGAGGCACCCCGGTCATAGCTCCGTAGTAGTAGAAAATGAGCGATGAGGGGTCAAATCACAAAGCCCCACCTTTCCCGCATTAAGCTGGACGGACGAAGCAACCATCATTTCACTCTAGGGCGCAAGAGCATAAAGAAAAGAGAAAACCAATGATGTGTGCAGCAGCTACCTAGGGCACCCTAGGGTAGGGGTCTCCACTACAGATCATTTTTTTGAAAGCGCCTCCACTACAAATCGGCTTCTCCCTCGTCCTCTTGAAGAAAACCGAGGATGCGTGCAGTGGTAGGGTTTGTAGGAGTACTACTAGGGCGTGCGGGGCCACGTCGTAGTAAACGGGAGAGGGATTGAGTTCGAGTCGACGCCTTAAATATGTGTGGGTCGCTTGGTTTTAGGGGAACGAGGCAGCATTTTGGGTTCAGGGACCAGTGGAGATATAGTACGTACAAAAAATTGTGGACGTAGGTTCGACCGAAAGGCAATGATGCATGGGCCCTGCATTTAGATATACCCGGGGTCACGTGAAATTTGCTACTGTACTCAAAACTAGTAAGGTACACATGCATTGAACGCATGAGATTTCGAAACCAAATTATGAATAAATACACACTATAGCATGTAAAGCTTTGAGTCATATATGCATGATGTAGATGTTCGTTTAGTTCTTATAGTTCATCTCATTCAAAATCAATTAGTTTTATAAAAATGTTAAGATTCATGGGGTTGTGCATTGTAAAGCATAAAGTAAAAAACAAATAATGGCAATTCATTTAGAAAAAAATCAATTATGATACGGAAGATTTTAGAACAAAGGAGAAGTGCTTGTGTTTTGAGGTTTGTGTATTATGCTTAAGTTCAACCATGGAGTCTTCTAAATTGTACATGTGGCAGATCTGGTGGAATGTTGATGATATCCAACGGCCAGTAGTGCTCGGATTTGCCATCTCTGCACTGTCGGATTAGCTTCATCCAGCGACCATCTTTCAAGTTATTCACACACTATATAGTTCTTGTGCCATAGTTGCATGTCTTGGAAAAAAGCTACTAGTGGGTTGTACTAGCTATTTAGGAATAGAAGATGTATACATGGAAGTTGTAGGGAAAGAGATGACATGGAGTATCTCAATTCCTATGAGTAGGGATTGGAAAAGCGATGTCATTTGGTTGACATCATAGGAACTTTTCTATTGAATCTAGAGATGCCGTGTATCTCAATTCCTTTGAGGAGGGATTAGAAAAGAGATGTAATTTGGTTCATATCATAGGAACTTTTCTATTGAATATACGCTAATGTTTATTTTCCTTTGAAATTATGGGAGTATAGGAATCCATTCATATGAACCAAGTGGCTCTAAAGCTATAGAAATGATATCATGTTTATTTCCTTTGAAATGTGGAGTATATGAATCTATTCCTATGAACCAATTGGCTCTAAAGGAAAAAATCCTATAAAAATCATATCATATAGAGTTCCTATGATATTCCCCCACACCAAAGGATGGTTGAAATTGCTGCAGGTGATACGATGGTCTTTCTTTGTAGACTCCTCCCCCATCTTTATAGTTACCTCTCGAAGATGAATGAAATGATATATACAGGGTATTCTACATGTGCAATTTGGTACATGAAAACTCGGTAAAAGTTTGCGAGGTTCGAATTTTCAATAAAGCTATATGCACTGCATTTTGGAACGGAGGGAGCATACGACAGTTGCTAACACTCACGTGGAAGATTTGTGTGTAGGAGGAGTGGCTGTTCTGTTAAATGACATGGCAAAACTGGCACTGTCGGATGCTGATCTAACAGTTCTTATGGCGTTCGTCAGGAAAAGGCTTGTGGCGAACGTTTGTCAGATAATGATTTACGGACACATGCATTGCATTGATACGTGCCCCCTCTCTCTCACGCACACGCACCCTCCCGAGTCCTCTTGCACCCACCGTCTATCTGCAGGTAGACGTCACACACATATGTGCTCTTCACACCCTACCCTCAGAACTTCTAAAAAACAAAAGACGTCGCACACATTTTATTTTAGCTCACACGTCACCCACTTATACTATTACTCTTGTGGCGAACGTTCTTTGGGCATAGTATATTGTACTCTCACGAAGAGAAGCGGTGCACGCACGCAATAGTTCTCTCACACACAGTCGCGGGTACACGTAGGAGCGCATTTGTTTGAAGCTGGTACAACAAAATCACTCCACTATATATATAAGCAGGAGCCTTAGCGCTTGCTTTACTAGGGTTCCTCTCGTTCACTCTCTCATGCTCTCCAGATCTAAGCAAGACATAGGTGGCCACACTTTCTCTCAGCTCACGGCTGGTCACAAATCCGGCCGGACAACCTCGACCGGGGCAGGGGTGTAGGTGCATTGTTCACGCTGTCGTCGGCGGTGAGGGAGGAGACCAACGGCTGCCCGCGCGTCCTGATCGGCAGCCGTGCCGTTCTCTCTGAGAGAGCGCCGGCTCCGGAGGGCCTCCGACCCCTTCTTCCTCCCCGCGGTATTGTGGCCAAGATGAGGCCTCCCGACGCCGTCTTTGCCACATGCCGATGACCCTCAGGTATATATTCCTTCGAAACCTGCCTCGCTCTACTGCCCCAGCTCCCCACTTGGCTTCGTGTGGATCTTTTTCTACTTCTGTCCGCTGTTCCAAACCACCTAGACTTTTACTATTATTAGAGGTAAAGCTAGTTCATACAGTCGACTCTAAGAGTTGGTTCAAACAGGGAAGAAAGTGGGAAAGCTGTAGCATGAATCTAGGACTTGGTTCTAAGAGGAAATGGGGGAAAGTAGTAGATACAGGCTACCCAACCGGTCTATCTCTTGGTTCTAAGAGGAAACGGGGGAAAGTGGTTGAAAAGACGAAGAAAGCATGGTGGATGGCGAAGGGTGGGGGGAAGTTGGTCTATCTCTTGGTTGAAAAAGGAAAGAAAGTGACGGGTGTTGGGGGACAACGCAAATGAGAATGAGCAGGTCTAGATTTCCTGTGCTCACATAGGAAAAATGTCGTCGAGGAGATAAAAAATAAATGCAGACATGCTGCCTGAGTGTTTGCCGCTCTCGGCAACCACATCTGCCTCACCACTTTATGCCCCTGCTGTCTCTACGCCCATATCGCTACCGTTAATGTAAAATCACATGAAGCATTAAGCAATACCACCTAATGTCACTATAAATAATGGTCTTGTGCCGTCGATAAATTGAAGCAATGCCACCGCCATTTTATGAAGTGCTTCCGTCTTGCTTTATTTCCCATGAATTGTGTTTTTGCTGTTACACCTAAATTTCACACCACTAACATTGCTTCATCCTAGTGGAACTGCACAAATTTGATTGCACATTTACTGACCATGTGCTACTCTCATGACAGTAATACTAATGCTATTGTTCTGCATGTTAATCTAGTGGCAGTGTTGATGTGATGTGATGCTACATACTTAAGGACACTTTCATACTGTCAATCTAGTGCCAATTATAACACAATAGATGCTGCTGTTAATCATACGCCACTGCAAATATCTATCACTGTTTAAATAACCGTATTTCGTATTTGCGCAAACATGGATGTCTGTCTCCGTATCGTTTCAGGATGTCTGTCTCCGTATCGTTTCTATCCGCGCAATCAAAAGCACACACCTCAGTTTTAGTAGAACTATGCAAAATGAGATGGCTATCCCTCGTTGCCGTCGTCTAACCACCCGTCTTCCAGGTATTCCTACATTGGTAGTTACTAGGTAGAATGACCAACGCAATATAAAAGAAGTTGAGTCGTATGTTTTACTTCCTGATTGCAGTGTAGGGACGAGCGAAAACAACTGCATCCTAGTCCGGAATGCACTTTCTACCAGTTCATCCATGGACCAAGGACTAGCTGGCACGGCTGCACAACGGTTTTTTGGACAGGTGTGCGGACAAGAGGCCTTGTGGTCTGCTTATTTCTGCAAATAGCGGTGCTTAAATTTAGTGGAATGCACAAGAATTTCAGCTAGTCAGTACACTACATGGTTCAGTTCAGCATTCCAGCTGAGAACACAATTATAATTGGTTATTCTGGAATGAGAGAACCTAACCCTGGATGGTGGCAACAAGAAAAAACCAGAGTGAACTCCAGGAAATTTAAGCCTGCCGGGAGGCCCTTTGCTCAGAGAAGCCTTGCTTGTTTTTTCCTGATTTGTAAACCTTCTCACAACTTGGTCTTTTGCTGTGAACTAGTATATGTTTGTGATGTTCTATGAATCATTGAGATGTATAAAATTGCTTAACTTATGCTTTTCAAGTTTTTTATGAAGCCGAGTTTAATGTGAGTGTTCCACATGAACGCTGGACTAGCGTGTGAATGTTTGGAATTTACATTGTGGCCTTAGTTAACTGCATGAACCACTGTAACAAGATACATAGTTGCTTATATGCCAGACAGCAGATTGTTGATTGTTAGCTGGTCGATAGCCTAGTGTTGAAGCGAGCTGAGACAATGTGCCGTGTTTTGCACAACTGCTTACAAGTGGGGTAGCACCAACATTGTTTACAAGTACTTATGTATACGTTGGCGCACTGTTCTCGAACGAGTACTCTATTTCATCAAATCACACACTGCTCGTATGATAAAACTAGTGAGGACGCATCTGTTTCAACAACAATTACGATGATTCACGGGCACACAAAAGTAGTAGCAGTTCCCATAGACGGATTCAAACAGAGTACTAGCCCCAGAGGGCTCGATAACAGGCAAGGTTCGGATAATTAGACACAATCCAAACTACTATTAAACACTAGCCGGGGCAACTATTTCATGCCTCGATTTAATTTGGGCTGGACACAAGACGGACCTTGCCATGAACATCATCGAGGACGTCCGGCAGCAGCTCAATCCTGTGAACCTTCATGAAGACAACCTTGTGGCCTTGCCACTCATAAACTTGTTTGTGGAGGCATGCCACGTCATCTTCCTTCGTAAGCTTGACAAGAACAGTATGCCTCACAAACGAAGGAGTAGCTTTGAACTTCTTGTGCTTCAGTACACCCTGGACAACACGTCTGACAACAGTGAGGCTGGAATACAACTCTTCATTGGTATAAGCGCAAATGGCTTCCAGGATCCAACAGCCTAAAAACTCTGTTTTCCTAGTGCGTATATTCAGGTCACCCGCCTCATAGCGAGTGACATGTACAACCGCACAATCCTTGTCTGTATCAGGGCTCTAATTGAAACAGAAACAAATTCTGAATTACTTTCCAGTATAAGAAACACAAGTTATTTAAACCACTATGTATAGCATGGCATCGAAGCTAATAAAATTTTGCATTATTCATCACCACATACTGATACGTCTCCGTCGTATCTATAATTTTTGATTGTTCCATGCCAATATTCTACAACTTTCATATACTTTTGGCAACTTTTTATACTATTTTTGGGACTAACATATTGATCCAGTGCCCAGTGCCAGTTCCTGTTTGTTGCATGTTTTATGTTTCGCAGAAACCCCATATCAAACGGAATCCAAACGGAATAAAAACGGACGAAGAATATTTTAGGAATATTTGGAAAATATGGGAAGAAGAATCAACATGAGACGATGCCCGAGGTGGCCACGAGGCAGGGGGCGCGCCTGCCCCCTGGGCACGCCCCTGACCCTCGTGGGCCCATCGTAAGGCGGTTGCTACTCTTCTTTGGCCGCAATTCGAAAAAAATCTTGGCGAAGGTTTCAATCCAATCAGAGTTACGGATCTCCGGATATATAAGAAACGACAAAAGGGCAGAATACCGGAACGCAGAAACAGAGAGAGAAAGAGAGACAAATCCAATCTCGGAGGGGCTCTCACCCCTCCCTTGCCATGGAGGCCAAGGACCAGAGGGGAAACCCTTCTCCCATCTAGGGAGAAGGTCAAGGAAGAAGAAGAAGGAGGGGGGCTCTCCCCCCTCGCTTCCGATGGCGCCGGAACGCCGCCGGGGGCCATCATCATCACCACGATCATCACCAACACCTCCGTCATCTTCACCAACATCTCCATCAACTTCCCCCATCTATCTACAGCGGTCCACTCTCCCGCAACCCGTTGTACCCTCTACTTGAACATGGTGCTTTATGCTTCATATTATTATCCAATGATGTGTTGCCATCCTATGATGTCTGAGTAGATTTTCGTTGTCCTATCGGTGGTTGATGAATTGCTATGATTGATTTAGTTTGCTTGTGGTTATGTTGCTGTCCTTTGGTGCCCATCATATGAGCGCGCGTGTGGATCACACCATAGGGTTAGTCGTATGTTGATAGGACTATGTATTGGAGGGCAAGAGTGATAGAAGCTTCAACCTAGCATAGAAATTGATGCATACGGGATTGAAGGGGGGCCAATATATCTTAATGCTATGGTTGGGTTTTACCTTAATGAACGTTAGTAGTTGCGGATGCTTGCTAATAGTTCCAATCATAAGTGCATAGAATTCCAAGTCAGGGATGACATGCTAGCAGTGGCCTGTCCCACATAAAACTTGCTATCGGTCTAGTAAAGTAGTCAATTGCTTAGGGACAATTTCGCAACTCCTATCACCACTTTTCCACACTCGCTATATTTACTTTATTGCTTCTTTATCTAAACAACCCCTAGTTTTTATTTACATGCTCTTTATTATCTTGCAAACCTATCCAACAACACCTACAAAGTACTTCTAGTTTCATACTTCTTCTAGGTAAAGCAAACGCTAAGCATGCGTAGAGTTGTATCGGTGGTCGATAGAACTTGAGCGAATATTTGTTCTACCTTTAGCTCCTCGTTGGGTTTGACACTCTTACTTATCGAAAGAGGCTACAATTGATCCCCTATACTTGTGGGTTATCACATACTTAGATGAAAAACCACAATCGAGATCGGCAAAGAAGAAAATCA